>NC_056744.1:486368299-486620799 GCF_019279795.1 Protopterus annectens
CACCAACATGTGCTGTAAAGACAGTAGTGTACAGTTACATTCCACATGACATATCATTACCCAGTAAGCGGTATATACTGTGACACAACTCACATACCAGGGATACAACAGGGAGGCCTCAGTATCCAACTATGCCTGCAGGTGTGCCTGTTGTTAGCACTACATTTAGCACTATGCTCTTGCCTGGGTAAGCACTGTCAACAGTAGTACTGCCATGATACACTACATGCCAGTGTGACAGCTTGTAACATGGGCTACTACCCCTGTATGTAACATATTCACAAAGATAGTGCTGTACAGGCCTCATATAGGTCTGTGTCCCACACATGACACTCACACCCCTTGCTACTGTAATGACAGCACATAGGCACATGTATTGTACATGGCATTACATACACTTATTACAGATGTCATTACCTTGCTATGTTATCTGACTGGGTGGTGTGACCTGGTTACCAGTACTAAGCCATGATTAGCAAGTATCAATATTGCAGCAATATAACAGCTGAGCTGATTTTTGCACTGGAAAGTGAAGTCTACACTGTGTAAGCGCCCGTACATTTACCCATAGCTTAGCACCACTTAGCTTCACTCAAACCTGCGCAAACCCACTTAAAGCTGCTCAAAACTGCCTTAACCACTCTGTATCTGACAGCCCTTGTTCCTCCCAGCAACAAAATGAACAGCCCTTGAATGCAGGACCCTGCACATCATAGTCACAACACTTAATCACTACGCCATGACCACTGTCAAGACAGCTGTTGTTTTTCCAATATATCTGTCAATACACATATTGAGTAGTATTGAACAATTGCCTTTACTTCTTAAATTTTGTAGTTCTTGTTATCAATATGACTGTTGCATCACATATGTTGTTTTATCATAATGTACACATATCAGATACATACGGTGAGATGCAGCTGGAAGGGTGTACACAGCTGTGAGGTTTACACATGACAGGAATATGGTTATATACATATAATAGGTCTATATATGTCTACATGTACATAGGCATGTATACTCATACATATGTCTGTATACACATCTGTATAGTGCAACATATATATGGCCATGTGTACATCTCTTCGTATGTCTACACACATATATATGTATATATTTATCTATATATATATATATATCTATATCTATATATATATATATATATATTTATATATATATATATATATATATATATATATATATGTGTGTGTGTGTCTATATATATATATGTATATATATATATATGTATATATGTATACATATATGTATATCTACATATATGAATATATAGTTATATATGTATTCACATCATATGTGTACGGATATGCCTAGTTACATTGGTATATATGTAAATATTGATAACTATATGTGCATACATATCTATTCTGATATACCTACTACTGTCAATATAGATGTAGATATCCATACGTATATGTGCATATGTATCTCTGTATATGTGTAGACATACATTGCACTGTATATATATATATATATATATATATATATATATATATATATATATATATATATATATATATATATATATGTACATATACATATCCATCTATGTATGTCAATATGTCTATGTGTATATATCTATATAGATATATGGATAATTATATATACATATATGTTCACCATATGTCCTAAACATGGCGTGGGGCCCTACCTCAGCCCCAATAGTCCCAACTTCTTAGTGCAAAGGGATGTGAGGTATGTATTGCAGGTATATCTGTAGACAATTGCTACTGTAATAAGGATAGCTTTCACAGTCATGGTGTGTGTGTGGGAGGTCACATCTGATTTTAACATGAGCGCCATTGGCTACTGACAGACATCCTAAGAATATCATAGTACAGTACCACTGCTAGCACAGTAATGCTCCTGTGGACTACAGCAGAGATATGGCCAATATATGTGGACAGTCTGACACACTCTGGACAGTCCAGAGGTATACACAGAACCTCTTAGTGCAAGACATGTGGACCAAGCCTGATAATGTAGATGTTAACAGCCATGTAGATGGTTATAACACGTAACTACTGGTATACATTTGCCCCCATAGGTTATGCATTCACACACCCCTATCTGTCCTGACACATAATAACCACTGGTACAGAGGTGCCATGGCCAAAAACTACCCACTAGTTATTGATATACATCTGTACAGCATCCCACTGCTTTGTCTGACATACATGACTGTTATGGTGGCCTGGCAGCAGTACATCTGGCAAGTATCTGGACATGACATCTCACTGGGTTAGTACACTAAGCTGCTAGGCATGTAACAAAGCACTGTGCAGGCTACAGGCAGACTGGCTCAACACTGGCCTATATTTCCTATGGTGGAATACACATGTTTCTGTATATATAACAGGCACTACAGGCATGTCACAGCACAGAGTAAGAGACACCTGTGTGAAAGTGCACAACCACAACCAATGTGAATACAGACCCATATGGTATGCTAGCATAATATTACATTATATGGATTATTTGTTCAACACCATCCTCATATGTGCCACTCACACACTAACCCTAAATATACTGTGCCACTACACAGTGTGGTCCAATGTCTGTCTGTGGTATGGGACATATGTGTGTTTGGCCCTTCAAACATGTAAGCCAATAGGGTAACATACAGTGGAGCAGCATGTAACATCAGATAGAACAGGACCAAGAACAATACATCTACCACAGTCTGTACACAGGCCAAAGTTCATATTAACAATGCACACACTGTCGACAATCACCATAAGTACACAGACCTCAGTACTGTACACACAACCACAGAATATCCAGGTTATGTCATCAAATATAACCCCTACTATGCATAACATGTGTAGCAGTCTGATATCGCACTGGCTTATTATCAGATATGATGTCAATATATATGGTGTACAGCACATATGCACCTCTTACTGCATGACATATATACAAATGTTGACAGAGTTGTGGCTGGAGGCACAAACACATGGCCAATATTGGCATGTTGGTGTGATAACCTCATACAGTTACTGTTGTAACAGGGTTTGTTGCAACAAATTATTTATGAGGGATATGAAGTCAGTAACTCTAAAGGCTGTCACCATCTAAAGACTGCATTCCTCACACTACCTTCTGCAGTTCACAGATAGGTGCTCTGTAGGTAACACAAGAAACAAAAGGCACCACACACTGCCCAGTCTGCAGATGACCCTACAGATGGGGGCTTTCTCATAAACATAGCACTGACATGACAGGTATTAACACATGTAGGACAGCCATATCCACACACACTCTGTTAAACCAACATTACTCCAATTGCAGTATAGCAGCACTTACAGTCTGTAGTCAAGTCAGGCACGTCCCCCTCCTGTGTTTTGGCCTGTTTCCACAGTGTGTGTTGTTAGAAGTAAATCCCCAATCCAACTGTGATGCTGTTTGCCAAACAACAGATCTAGTTCTTGCTCACAATGACTGAAAAGGCCCAATACCAACATGATGTTCCTAGATATTGGACTGTGTTTCCATGCAATTGGCTATGGGAATGTTACAGCTATTCCACATGCAATCAACTAGAGGTGGGCTGCAATTTGTGCAGAGGCCATCAGCTGATCATGAGGATCACTTACAATACACATGCTGCTGCCTAAGAAAAGCAGGTGTAAGTCTCTACATCCACCAGAGAGGGAGTGCGAGAGGAAGACAGAGGCAAAGATAAGTCAGGGAGGGGTGGGAGCGTAAAACATTAGCATGTGTGTGTCACACACATACCAGTACAGGGTATCAAACCCTTGATGGCTATGTAGTGCTATTACATGTCTGTGCAGTTATTGGATGCACCACATAGGTTACATGTTGAGGAGCCATCCAAACATATTTGTGATGGTGAGTGACATCCGAAGCAGTGGTGTGGTAGCTATACAGTAGGTGTAGTACACGTTCCTGTCTGCATGAACAGGTGTCAGCGTCAATACAGCCACACTCTCATAGGGATGCACACACATTGACACACTTGGCAGGGCCAGGAATACAACTCATCACTAGATAGATTGCCACAACAAAGTACTGTGCAGGCATCACATGACCACAGGGGTCATACGAAGGTTATATGGGAAAAGAGTATGTGGAGGTGTCTGACATCAGACAGCATGCTTTGGTATGTCAATGGGGGTTGTAGTGAGTGTAAATGTGGTCATAGGCATCATACAACACACACACAGACGCAGGGTGCCATTACTGACATGCATGGGTGCATTGCTTCACAGGTGTGTAGTGGTCGACTGTGCCAGATGGCTATACAAGGCTAGGTGATGGGTATACCTTGGCATCAGGACACATGACAATGGTCTGCAGAGTGGCTCAGCAGTGTAGTGCCTGGATTTGCCTACACAGGTGAGTATTGTATTCACCATACAGTCACCTAGGTAACTATTGCCGTGTATGTGTTCCTTAGTCCATGACATGGATGGTGTCTGGTATGTGCACACCTCCCACATGCATGTACAGTGACATGTGGAACCGCACCTGGGGTGTCTGGGCCATGTTGTGTACACAGATTGTTATCATTAGATGTGCCAGTCCTGGCCTCATGTGGTGGGAACTGTTAATGGACAGCAAGTTGACCCTGCACCTACATTGATTCCCTGGTGTCAGTGGCATCTGTCCATACAGGGTATGTTTTCCAGGCATGGTGTGTCCTTTGTGGGTCACATTTGATGGTACCACAGGTGTTGCAGGTGTCCATTGGGGAACATAGGGAAGGTGCACTGTCTGTATGTACATGCCTATTGGACTGATGGACAGGGTGCCATGCCCTCTGTAGCCCACTGCTATCACACCATGGGTACTATCAGTGAGCAATATGCAGGGTACTACCAACATAGCTGCTGTTGCCTAGGCAAGTGTGTGTGTGCATGAGACATGGGTTGAGATTGTTCTCTGGGTAATACAAGGGTTGATAACTTTGTCTGCCTGGCCTTGATGTCACATGTAGGCATATGGATTTGCACCCCAGCCTCTCGGTTATTTCACATCTTTTATCCCTGTATGGTGGACATTGTGATATATATTAGAGTCACCATATAAGAAATTTGAAAAACCCGCTCCACATTGAGTCCAGTTGTTACACACTCACACTCACCTCCACACAGGATACAATGACACACACACACACACACACACACACACACACACACACACACACACACACACACACACACACACACACACACACACACACACACACACACACACACACACACACCTGTCATGTCTGGGATTAGAACTCCTATCTAACTAGTTTATTACACTGCAGCAGTGCACAGTTATTGGATGCGCCACAGAGATTACTGGAGTACTCTTTCCCCAAAGGTGTATTTCAAAGTGAATGACATCACCAGGATTGCCAAAGTAGGGCATTTGAATTGTTGTGAGTGTGAATAGCCTAAAATGCATTGCTCCCTATACAGACAAATAAACACATACAAAAACATCCACAACCACCATGTGTGGAAATAGAACCCCTACCAGAGTTCTCTATCACACTACAGCATTAAGCTGTTATAGGACACGCCATAGGGATTACTGGAGTACTTCTTCCTCAAAGATGTATTTCACAATGAATTACATCAGCTGGTTTACCAAAGTAGGGCATTTGAATTGTAGTGAGTGTGACTAGTCTAAAAAGCATTGCTCTCTACACAGACAGACACGCACACAGTTGCCATGTCTGGGATTAGTGCTCCTACCTAACTAGTTTGTAACACTACAGCAGTACACAGGTATGGGATGCGCTATGGAGATTTCTTGGTTACACCTTTCCCAAAGGTGTATTTCACAGTGACTGACATCAGCAGCCTTGCCAAAGTAGGGCATTTGAATTGTAGTGAGTGTGACTAGCCTAAAAAGCATTGTTCTCTGCACAGACAGAGATACACACATGCGCACAGTTGCCATGTCTGGGATTTGAGCTCCTACCTAACTAGTTTATCACACTACAGCGGTACGCAGGTATGGGATGCTTTATGGAGATTACTTGGCTACAACTTTCCCAAAGGTGTATTTCACAGTGAATGACATCAGCAGCCTTGCCAAAGTAGGGCATTTGAATTATAGTGAGTGTGACTAGCCTAAAAAGCATTGCTCTCTACATAGAGAAAGGCACACACACACACACACGCACACACACGCACACACACACACACACACACACACACACACACACACACACACACACACACACACACACACACACACACACACACACACACACACACACATGCACACACACAGTTGCCATGTCTCGGATTAGATCTCCTACCTAACTAGTTTATCACACTATAGCAGTACACAGCTATAGGACATGCCATGGAGATTACTGGGCTCCACCTTTCCCAAAGGTGTATTTTAAAGTAGATGACCTCAGCAGGCTTGTCATAGTGGGACTATGAGGAGGGCAGTGTGTGTGCATGGGCCATGACCCATTCATCTAGAAGTTGACACACCACATGCGGGCACACACAGGGTTATATTACACAGGTACGTGTATACAGCTGCTAGATTACTACTTCCTTGTACAGTCATGTTGCACAGCTAGCACTTGCACCACATAGTCTGTAATGCTGATGGATAATGGTGGCTAATGTCTACAGTGAGTGACATTTACACCTCATGTGGTTGTAGCCATTTGGCTGTGTGCTGGGTGGGTCAGGCCTCATAATTGATGGCTCCTTTACACAGTCACTCTCTTCCACACATCTATGTACATCTACTTTTAGCTTATTATAGTGTGTTGTTATTGGATATATATGTCTGTAATCCTATCTACTGTGTGTGCTAAGCATGACTGGTGCATACTGATGAGTGTATGCACTAACATCTGCAACTGCCAGATATGTATGGTCCACTGTTGTTTGCAGACATGGGCTTCATTTGTATAAGTGTGTGAGCATGCCCAGTATGACCTACCAGTATGTTGTTGTCCGACATTGCCTTCATTTCTCTAAGTGTGTGAGCATGCCCAGTATAGCCTTCTGTACTGAATGTGTGGATCGATTCCAGGTAGTTTGTATTTCAGTGCAGACATTTGTGTTGTACACCTACAGGTAGCAGACTGTTTCTGCTGGGTATCAGTCGATCATTTGGCAATATGTGGACAAACTGTGCAGGGGATAGTGTGTACTGTAGGTGATTGTGTCTGTGCTGCTTCAGCTGCATGGTACTGCTGTTAGCAGAGATACTCAGACATGTGTACTGTTATACAATTTGATGTTTTCTGTCCACATGTACTGTCAGGTGGATATTCTTGCTCACAGTAATGTCGTGGGTGACTGCAGCTATGTATGGTATTGTGGGCAGACACCTACATATTCATGGTAAGTTATGCCATTCTGGAGGGGGAGCTGCAGGCACTTGCTGCTGGGTCTATGTATCCAGTTCAGCACCGAGGTACAGTGTTGGCAGAGAATCCCATACTTACACATCCATCGACATGGCAGTATGGTCTTATCCTGCTGTGGAAATGCCTCACAGCTGTACAGATTCCCACAGGTTACCCAGAGGCAGGGGCCATGGGTCAGGACATTATCTCTATT
This sequence comes from Protopterus annectens, assembly GCF_019279795.1. Classification (NCBI taxonomy): domain Eukaryota; kingdom Metazoa; phylum Chordata; order Ceratodontiformes; family Protopteridae; genus Protopterus; species Protopterus annectens. The sequence goes on from NC_056744.1 coordinate 486,375,877, forward strand.
GTGGTGTATGGGCAGGTATGTAGCCACCCATTTATGTGTTTACAGCCAGGGATAGTGTGTGCACACAGCTTTGTTTCGGACCCTGCACATTCCATGCTGCCCATGCTCCCACCCCCACCCTCTGTTATTCTAACCTCTTCCATACATTATGCACACATTCTCTGATACTTTCCCTAAGGTTATCACCCCATCACAGCTGTGTGTTAGTGTTGGTCCACAGCTCATGCAGTGGGACATGGTGAGCATGTTACTGTGGTTTGTCCATGTGGCCCTGCATATGGCTTATATGGAGTGTGTTATTCTGTTATTTTTGTGTCCATGACATAACATGCATTGGCAGTACATGTGAGACATAGGCCTTTGGCAGAGGCCTGTGGGCAATTAGGTGTTGCTGGGGGCCAGATGTGACAGGCCATTGCATTGTGTCAGTCCTTCAGTCCCCTGGGGTGACATGGTAGGTGTGGTAGGTGTTCATGCCAATACCTTCTATCAATCTTGATCAGGTGGTATGGATGCTGGCAGGGTGCTACCTACAGCTAGGGATACCCCTGCATGGGACACCTGCACTGCATGCTGCATTCCTCTGCTATTGCTATATAGAGGTGGGGTCATATTGTACCCATTCCCCACAGCAGGGATATGACCAGAGAGGTACCTGTGGATAGTGTCTGCGTGAGCTGGGTGCATGTGTGCTATGGAGACTACTTGCATCTGACACACAGATATGCTTGATGCATTCCATTTATGCTGGCATGTGCAGGTACATCAGCTGTTTCCCAGTACATCAATCCTACCTCCTTTGTGATCTGCAAGTGTTCGGGCAGACATCACTGGTATCCCCTACTACAGGACAAGATAATGTGATGCATACCTGTATGTACAATTCTAAGGGTGTCTCCATTTCACAATGACACAATATATACTGTATGTCTCGGGTACTTTCCCCTGTGTACTGCTTGTACATCTAGCCCAACAGCCATGCCATGTCACTCTTTCAGATGGTGACACATATTATCACCATACATTTACAATGGCTTAGTGCTAGCATGTGTTATACTTGTGGGAATTGTCTTTGACACTGCAGTTGTGAGGGCTTATCCCTGTCACCAGCAGTAGTGAGCAATGGCCACCAGGTCTTACCTCAACATGCATGCATAGTGACCATTCTCACACAATATGAAACACACACCAAACTAACACACACAGACCTGCACATTGTGCAACTGCTGCAGCATATCCTGCTACCTTGGCTACCTCTAGGCATCTGTGCTTCACTGGATTTATACCTACACATACATGTTACTACATTTCTACATAGGGTTTTGAGGGGGCACACCTGACTGTTATGACATGTGTACATTGGATTGAAGGGGCATACCAGACCATTACATTTCTAAATAGGTTTGAGGGGGCATACTTGACTGTTACTACATGCCTACGCAGGATTGGGGGAGGGGGCACACCTGTCTGTTTCTACATTTCTACAAAGTGGTTAGGAGGGGGCGCACCTGACTGTTACTTCATTTCTACACTGGATTAGGAGAAAGGGACCACCTGACTGTTTCTACATGTCTACATAGGAGTGGGAGGCACACCTGCCTGTTACTACATTTTTACATAGGATTGTGGAGGGGCACACCTGACTGTTTCTACATTTCTACACAGGATTGGGGGGGGCACACCTAACTGTTACTACATTTCTACATAGGATGGGGGGCACACCTGGCACTTGTACACATTTGCTATGACTGTACTGGTATGTCAGGTACTCCATTTCATTCTGTATTCTAAGCTATCATGCTGACTAGAGGCATATCAGTGTACAACAGGTCTTGGCTTTGGTTGACCTACATATTAGTTTCTGACTTCCCACCCTTCAGAAGTAACATCCCACTGCCTGACCTGCTGTAGTCTGCCTGTGTAGGCCTGGGGGGGAGGTTACCCATAGGCATAATTTAGACACCATAGCTCAGCCTCTGTTTGTGTTTGTATACACCTGTTCTGCTGGCTGAGACTGTTGTTGGGTATGTGAACCTCCCTGACTGGCATGTGTGAGTCATTTGGACACACATGTGGCCCAGCACATTTCCTGCAATGGGTTTTGTCACCCTGTGTAGTACTGGCAACTATGGTGACTCCAGTATTTGTTACAGATCTCATGGTACCACTGTGGGTGTCTACTATCTACTGGCATACCATTCAGCCACCCGATTCCCTTGCATGCTCACATCCATACCATAGATACTTGTAATGACACATTCTACTCCATTCGGCAATTGGTAGGTTGAGTGACTTACCTTGTGTGTGTGCCAGTATTGAGGACGGTGCTGGAGGGCTGCCTATGTCGGATGCACATAGTGCACTCACTATACATGGTTGAGCACAGGTAGTGTCATGTTTAGTAACACTTTTACTGTATGTGCGAGTCAGAGAGAGATGTCATTCCCGGGGTCCCTCCTGTGTCAGTGTATGTGCTATGCATTGCCTCTTTGCCAAGCCCAGGGCATACTGAGCATGCCTCCATCTGCCTACTGGGACAGGCTCAGGTTGTTCCTCCTCTGAGTCACTCTGTGCCTGTGTAGGCCTTGTCATTGATGGCGACTGTGTGGGCCTGCCCCATGCTGTTCCTGCTGCAGCTGTTTCCACAGGATCATATTTTTTAGCATGGCACATACGATGACAATTTGAGTGCATGTAGCTGGTGAGTTCTGTAAGGCTCCACTGGATGTGTCCAGGCACCAGAACCGTGACTTGAGCATCCCAAACACATGCTCTATTATAGGTCTGGTCTGTGCGTGTGCCTCATTATGGTGTTCTTGTTCGGTTGTGTGTGCATTTCTGATGGGTGCTATCAGCCATGGCTCCAGTGCATAACCAGCACCCCCCACTAGGTGACCATAAGGGATGTCCCCATTGGCAAATCTCTGGTACAGCTGCATCAGATGCCAGATGTGGGAATCATAATAGCTTCCAGGACAGCCACCACACACATTCATTATAATGCCATGGACATCGCACACAACCTGCCAGTTGATGGAGGAGAAGTCCTTGCGGTTGATGTAGCCCCTACCCTGATCACTGGGTGGTGCTTTGATGCATATGTGCATGCCGTCTGTTGCACCCACTACCTCAGGGTATTCTGCTATTTGGTGGAAGAGACACATATTGCTGGCCAACACCTCACAGATGTTGAGGAAATATACGTGCTCACCGGCATGTGCCGACATGGCATCCAGGAACTGGTGGAATACTCTGGATACTGATGTCTGTGAGATCGGCATGATATCCCCAGTTGGGCTTTGGGTGGTACCTGTGGCTAGTATTCCTAGGCATATACATACCTTGGAATCCACTGGGATGAGTTCCCCCCTGTTAGTAGTTTGGTGTGTCATGCATGGCTGGCACAGCTCAACAATTTGCTGTAGGGGGTCCCTGTCTACTCTGTAGCGTTCCACTATCACCAGCTCATGTAGCCACTGGAAAGTTACCCTGGGTCTGTACACTCTTCTCCATCTCCTCACTGTGGGTTGGTCGACAGCATTCACATCCTCACCACCCTCAGCCTCTTCCACATGTTGTTGTATGATGCCTGCTGCAGCCCCAATCATTGTTGTTGTTTTGTTTGTTAAAAGTTCCCCACTTGTATACACCGGTGGTGTAGAGCATGGGAAAAAACAGAGGGAAAGGTGTTTGCATAGTTTATAGTAGTGTTCTTGGCTGGGCTGGTCTGCTGCCTGTGTAATTGGCTGATTCTGATACATTTCACTTGCCAGCTATGCTAGTTCTCCTTGATTACCTTCCTATTGCTGTTTTCCTTTCCCATTGCCTTACTGTTTAAGCCCGGAGGTGCGCCACATAAACACAGTGCTCAAATGTGCACAGAGCTGCTATTTCTTGGCTTACTTTTTTTTCCCTTTAAAACCCAATGTGGGGTACGTGCACCTACTTAAGCAATGTAAAGAGTGCTAGGCACCCTCAGACACACCCCCTTGCTTAGCTGTGCTAAGCAAGGAGCAATCTTGAGCCACAGGGCTCCAATCCACTTACAGTATGCCTGACACACACCCTTATGATGTCAGCTAACTCCTAGGTTTGCACCAAGCTATTCCTGCTCTTACACTGTTAGGAGCTGACTAGTATGAAAGGGAAATCTGGGATTCACTATCATTCCCCTCATTTGCATAGGATTGCCTGCTAATGCATAGTTACATGTCCGACACTGAGTCTCCCCCCTTAGCAACCACTATTCACTGGCCATGTTGTCTTCTGCCTGTCATTGAGTATAATGGCAGAATAGTGATTTTAGTTAGAATGATTATTTTAATTTTTTTTATTATTTGCCTCCCCTCTGATCCCATTTGTGCACCACTGCCCTATGCTTAAACTGCTGAGATCGGCTAAAAAAATAAATAAAAGCTGATTTTTTTTTTCAAGTGTTTTCCATGCCAATAGCCTTATAGTTGGCCATTGGCATGCTTTATACATGATATCCACCCTTTATAGGTTCATAGGTAGGTACTAGGTTATCTGCCCGAGGGCATTATTAAGCCTAGCCAGAGTGTGTCTGCTTTGGTCGCCCCATTGATTAATTAACTGATCCTCTGTCAAGCAGAGCCAATGAAGTGATCTCAGGGGTGTATTTTCTGTTACCCATCCACTCGTCAAGGTTTCTCTTGAAGAGTGTTAGTGAGGGGCTCTGCCTGATGTAATTTGGAGTTTTGTTCCAAAGCATGGGGAGTCTCTGTAACAGGAATCTATCTGTCCAGTACTTTCTATTTATTGTTGTGGTGAGGTTTTGCTCACTAGACCTCGTGGCTCGCAGTGATTTGGATTTCTTTAGGTGGAGCATGTCCATCAATTCTGAGTTGGACATGACTTTGTAAGTAAGGCAGAGATCACCTCTGAGTAAGCGATATGCCACTGAGTACAGCCGGAGATTTTTCAGTCGGGCTGCATAGGACATATTTTTGAGGCCAGTAATCCTTTTGATGACTTACTTTTGTGGTCTTTCCAGCTGTTGGAAGTGTCTTGTGAGGTACATCCCAAATGGGGCATTGTACTCTATGATGGGTCTAATGAGTGATGAGTAGAGGGGCACTATAACCTTTTTATTTCTAGATGCAAACCCTTTAGTAATTAGATTGGCAACATAGAAGGATTTCCTAACTACTTTGGCAATATGATTGTCAAAGGAGAGATTACTATCTACCTGGGTCCCCAGATCTCTTATTACCTCTTCTGTATTAAGGGGGCTGCCACCTATGTGGTAATTCGTGGGTGTTGTGTTTTTCCCAAATGGGATGACTATGCATTTTTTGGCATTTAGCTTGAGACCATGACTTTGACACCAGGTGTCTGTCTCAGTAAGGCCCTTTTGGAGCATGTCCATGTCAGGTGGAGAGTGAATTATGGCTCCCAGTTTGCAGTTATCTGCAAACTTGGTTAGCCATAGTCCTCCTGTGTTTGCCTGTACTTCTGAGAAGTATATGCCAAACAGTAGGGGTCCCAGGACTGAGCCTTGCGGGACACCACTTGTGACTGGTTTAGAGTTGGACCTGTAGCCTGCTATTCTTAGCATGTGAGTTCTGTCTGTAAGCCAGTTGGCAATCCATCTCATGATGTAGGGATTTATGTTCAGGTTGGTAAGTTTTTTTGTAATACCCAACTGGGGAATGGTGTCGAAAGCCTTGGCGAGGTCAAGATAGGCTGTGTGAACCACCTTTCCCTCTTCTATGGCCTTGGTGACTGTCTTGAATACGTCAACCAGGTTTAGTAGGCATGATCTGCCCTAAACAAAGCTGAACTGGGCCAGGTCAAGTGTTTGGAGGTTCCCAATGTCTTTGTTAATGAGTTCCATGATGATGCGCTCCATAGCCTTGCAGACCAGGCTAGTCAGGCTTATGGGGTGATAGTTACCAGGCTCAGTTGTAACCCCTATTTTGTGGAGAGGAATAACCGTTGCTGTGTGCTATTCTATGGGCATGTAGCCTGTGGAGAGGCTGAGGTTGAACAGCGTGTTTAGGTGGGGGGTTAGTTCATTCTGTAGTTCGTGCAAGACGCAGCCTGGGTCACCATATGGTCCCATTGATGCTGTCTTTTTGGCTTTTGAAAGGGCTGTTTTCACCTGTGTGTCTGTGATTTTTGGGACACTACACTTTTCCAGTATTGGTTGGGCCTTTTTGGAGGTGAGAGGGGGGTGAAGTTTGCACTGAATCTACCTGCCAGGATGTTGGCAATATCAGTAGGTTCAGTATATTTTGTGCTATTTTGCACTAGTTCAGTGCATATTTGCGAGTTGCCACTTAGATTCTTAACATAGCTAAAGAAGGCTTTGTGGTTATCTTTTGAATCCTTGGCTATTTTTCTTTCAAAGTTGGCCTTAAATGCTTTCATGAGGGACCTTAGTTTCTTACTGATACTGATCAGGGATGTCTTTCCTTCTTGGGATTTGCTTTTTTTCTGAACTAGTTTCCTCCTTCTATTGTATAGCCTGTTTATTGCAGGGGTTCACCAAACTGGTTTCCTTCTCTTAGAGGAGTGAGTCTTGGTTTTGCTAGGGATGGCATGATCAATGCATCTTTCTAGGTGCTCATAGAGTGCATTTGTAAAGGATTCTGCATCTTGGGCAGCGTTATCCTTTAGTGTGGGGGCTGTGAAACTTACTACCTCTGTCTTAAGTAAGGTGAAGTTTACTTTAGAAAAGTTTTTTACTGTGGTTTCCTTAGTTGGGGGTGGTGGTAGGGTGTGGACACCCAGAGTGATTAGTTAATGGTCTGATCTAATCAGTGATGGGTTGACCTCCGGTGTGGAGCACCTGTCGCCCATGTTGGTGATGACCAGGTCCAATATGTTTTCACCTCTGGTAGGGGAGTTTACCAGCTGATCCAGGGCATTTGAGTTGATGAATTCCAGGAAGCGCTGGGCCTGGGAATTTGTACTCGAGTAGTTTTCCCAGAGAATGGTAGGGTAATTGAAGTCACCCAATATCAGGGTGTTCGGTAGGACATTCATGTTTTCCAGTGTCTCCAGAAAGGTGGAGTGGTGGTCCTGGGTCATGGAGGGTGATCTGTAGAAGGCCACAATTTGCATTGCAGATTTGCCCGATGTTAGTTGTACATGGATGATCTCAGAGGTATCATGCTATGCCACTAACCTGGAGGTGTAGGTATCCTTGATGAATATGGATACACCCCCTCCTTTTGTGTTTCGGTCCATGTTCTGTGGCCAAAACGTGTGGTATGAGTTGTAGCCCAGTAGTGCTGGGGTGCTCTCTGGAGCCTTGAATCAGGTTTCAGTTACTGCACAGATGTCGAAGTTCTCCATATTGAGGAGTGCTTAGAGCGTGTGCATTTTGAGATTTAAACTCCTGGCATTGAGTAGCATAACGTTCAGTTTTTTGTTAATTCTGCTGTTTATGGAGGGGGGATTGACTTTTGAACCTTGCCTAAAAAAGCACTATGGGGGCAGCAAGAGCCTTGGCCAGTTTTCGAAAGCCTAGGGGTGACAGGTGCAAGCCATCTCTTGTGAAGCAACGCGGCTTGTCGAGCATGTCGTCCCAGGCTGACAGACACTGGATCCCCTTTGAATGACACCAGAAGCTTAGCCAATTGTTGAAATTGATCATTTTTTTCTTTATACTGAGGTATCATTCTTGGTGAGGGCAGGATGCTACTCAGGGTCAGGGTCATACCAGCCTGGGCTACATGATCTGTGAACTCTTCCATGTCTCTTTTCATGTAGTCTAGGGAGGTACATCTCAGGTCATTCATACCAACATTAACAATGACAGAGTCATATTTGTACTTGTTCTGGAGTGACCTGAGTGCTTGTGTTATGTGGCAGATTCTGGCTCCTGACAGGCAGCTAACAGTAACCTTCTGCTTGTCCAGTCTAGTGAGTGAGACATCAGTGTGCCTAACTATAGAGTCACCTATTACTAGTGTGTTAGGTATGTTATTTCGCCTTAAGGGCTGTGATTGTGTGGCACACTAATTTTGTGTTTTATGTGTTGTCTGGTTTGTGACGGGAAGTGCAGGTTGTTTGGGTGTCTGCTTTGGAGGTCTCTGATGCTTTTGCAGGTTTTTATTTAGAGACTCCAAGTATGATTTGGTGTACTTATGTGTATTTTTTACCAGTGCTGTTTTAGTAGGTTTTTGTGTGGCTGGAGGTGTGTGGTGCAAGTGTTAACCTTCTCCTCTTGACTGTCTGTTCCAGTCTTGGGTGGAGACAGCTTAGCTCCCAGTTTGGCTGCATAATTGCATCTCTTGCATATGTTAGTGTTTTGTGGTAGGAGGAGAGGGTTGTCTGTGTACATGAGGCAGTTGTAACATTGCCTCAGGATACCCAGATTCAACAGCTGGACTGGAGAGTGCACCTAAAGTTGCCCTTTGGTCATGCCAGAATAGTAGGGTGAGCTGCTTATTCGCTTGGTTGGTGAGGGGTGAATAAAGAGCCTTGCCCTACTGGGCAATCAGTGTCAGGGTATATTAGTGCTTGCTATTAGGTTTAAGCAAGTGCTGGGCTGTAAGATGCATTTTGAGTGCTTAGGTTGAGAGTTAGACTAGTTTCAAGGGAAAAACTGTAGAGGAGACTTAGTGGAGCCGGGAATAATTTAACCGTAGCTAACTGGCACTGCCCAGTGCGCAAAACTGTGCAAATGCGTTTTTTATAGTAGGGAAATGAAAGAGATAGAAATTAGCCCCAAATGGCCAATAAACTACTAACTTCTGGGCTGGAAACACTCCTCCAGGAACAGATAAGTTACTCAAATCTCCCCTCTCTCACAGGTGAACAGAGAAACTTCCTTCTATCCAAGTAAGGTATGGGCAACTCAGAAACTAGTATCACAGCCCTGAATTCAGCACTTGCCTGAAAACTGGACTATACTAGCTTAGAAAGGCGGGAAACAAGGAATTTTTTTTTTTAAACGATAAGGCAAAAACAGTAAAAAATACACTTAAAACAGCTTAAAACGACTACAAATGATAAAACAAAGGCTATCACACTTTAGTGTGTAGCCTACAACAGTTAAACAAATTATTTAAACAAAAGACTACTTTTTAAAAGTGCAGGCAGGCAAATCAGTACAGTATGTGAAAAAAAACAAGCTTTTAAATCACAATAAATGCTGGAAAATCTGCGTTTAGGTGGAAAACAGTTAAATACAGCAAGAAAGTACAGAAAACAGATACTTAATCACTCCAAAGTCTCTCTTCTAAGTTAGAAGGCTTGTATCAGTTTAAGGCTTTCTAGTGCTACCCAGTAGGTTAGTTACAGGAAAGATGGGAAACAAGCGCAGGTGTGGTCTTTTAAACCAGAAAGTTGAAAGAGACAGACAAACTGTCCAAATGGTCAATAAACTACAATTTCTGGATCAAGAACCTCTCCTCTCATAGTAGAAAGGCTACCTAGTGCTTACCACTCCCACTGATAAGCTAGAAGGCTTTCTTCCAACACAGAAAGGCTTGCGGGGCTCAAAAGCTTACCAACAGTCCTGGATACAGCAACTCTGTATCTGGACTAGGCTAGTTATAGGAAAGGTGGGAAACAAGCACAAGTGCAAGTGTGGTCTTTTAAACCAGAACGTTGAAAGAGATGGAAAAAAAAACTGCCCAAATGGCCAATAGCTACAATTTCTGGGCCAGGAACCACTCTTGTGGTAGATAGGCTACCCAATGCTTACCACTCCCACTTGATAATCTAGAAGGCTTCCCTCCAACACAGAAAGGCTTGGGGGCTCAGAAGCTTATAAAGATTCCTAGATACAGCAAAACTGTACCTGGACTAGACAAGTTACAAGAAAGGTGGGGAACAAGTACAAACATAGGCTTTTAAGCCAACAAGTTGAAAGAGATGGAAAACTGCCCAAATGGCCAAATAAACTACAATTTCTGGGCAAAAACTCACTCTTCCCATGGAGGATAAACTACCTAGTGCTTACCTCTCCCACTGATAAGCTAGAAGGCTTCCCTCTAACACAGAAAGGCTTGGGGGGCTCAGAAGCTTAGTAACAATCCTGGATACAGCAACTCTATAACCGGACTAGGCTAGTTATAGGAAAGGCGGGAAACAGGCACAAGTGTGGCTTTCAATCCAGAACGTTAAAAGAGATGGAAGAAAACTACTCAAACAGCCAATAGCTACAATTTCTGGGCCAGGGACCACTCCTCTTTTGGTAGATAGGCTACCTGATGCTTACCACTCCCACTGATAAGCTAGAAGGCTTCCCTCCAACATGGAAAGGCTTGGGGGGCTCAGAAGCTTACAAAGAGACCTGGATACAGCAAATCTGTACCTGGACTATACTAGTAAAAGGAAAGGCAGGAAACAATCGCAAACATAGACTTTTAAATCAGAAGGTTGAAAGAGATGGAAAAGCTTCCCAAACAGCCAATAAACTATAATTTCATATTATTTTTTATTTGGAGCTGTCATGGCTCCGTTTTGTTGTTTGCAGAAATGTACTCCGTTACTGGCGGAGTACATTTCTGCAGAATGCACTAGTCCTGCACGGCTGGTTTCCAGCTTCCTGGATTGCAAATTCACCTCATTTGCATGGATTTCTCCTGCAAATGGGGTAATTTGCATACAGGGGCTGAGTCCATGCAGGACTAGTGCAAGAGTGCTCGTGCACACCCCTACAGGTTATTCCTGGATCGCACGGCAGACATATTGCTTGCTGGAGCTCCTGCCCTAATCCTGCACACTGTGCAGTGCTTGTAGAATCCAGGGGTATGTCAATAACTATTTGTGCCTTTGTTTAATCCCCCTCCACCATTATTTGTGGCTTTGTCCAGATTTCTTGCTCTAAGAAATTGAGAGATGCCATAAAATCTGCAGTTACATAACTAAATAATTAATTCTATGGAGCTATATTTGTGTCTTCTGCTGATAAAGTGCCATTTTTCTGTAACAACATTCATTTGTAAATCCTTACAAAACTTCAGAATCAATTTCAGTTTACCCATTAGTGACTTTTGATGCAATGTTTTATACCAGTCAGTGTAGTGGTTGTTAGAAAGTTGTTAGAAATAATTCATTTAATTGTAATGTTTACACAGATTGTATTTCTTTTAATTTTATATGTGTAGTAGACTAGTATTAGTTAATTTTATTTGTATATAAGAGAATTGTATTTTAGTTTCATAAACATTCAGATGTTAATATATATATAAAACAGTGTTGTTCTGATTTATATTTTGTGTTATTTAATGTTAATGAAGAAGGCTGAAGCGCAGCAGCAGGCCTGTAGTTAATTTTATTTTTATAAAAGAAAATCGTTTTTTAGTTTTGCACAGGTTCAAATATTAATATAAATAAAACAGTAATGTTCTTCTGCTTATTTTGTTTTGTGATCATATTCCGTCTGTTCTTCAGTTTGCGTTTAAAAGTTGGTATCCAACAATTCTGTTGGAGGTGGGGTGGGGCTATATAAATGTGCAAACAAATTTTATGTTAATCACCGTACAGATATTTGGCCAGTTGCACCTATTTTTCATGGGCTTTTGTCCAGATTTTTGATGTTTTCAGTTTGAGAGGTATGGTAAGCACTAATCCTTCAGCCGAAAGACTAATGCCTGGTCAATAAGGAATATTCAATAGTTCTCTTCAACCTGAAGGACAGTAACAAAAGACAGACCAGGAACAAATCTGAGGATGCCCATCCAATTTTTATCTTAAAGGTGGCAACAGTGCTACTTTGCATGACATATATGGTACCCGTGTCCTGCTTTTGACATATAGTTTTATCCTTGATGAGTGAAATGTAGCACTCAGCTAGAGGAGAACAATTCCCCCTTTATAGACCACATAGTTCTAATGTGTTTCTCAGTATAGCAACACTCCAAATTTGACTAAAAGGAAATAGGAAATCACCATAAATTTTAAAACCTGATATAGCAACTGAGAGGACAATTCACCTCACAACTGTTAATCTAATTGTTTTATTCTTAAGGTGATTAAGGTGAAGAATTATTTTCATGCTTTGCTTGCTGTTTTGAGAAAGAATCATTCTTAATTGTCCAAAGTGCCATTTTTCTGTAACAACATTCATTTGTAAATCCTTACAAAACTTCAGAATCCTCAAGAGAAAAAAAATAGAAACTAAGTAATAATATAAACAGCAAGATAAACAAATACTGTATATTCCCTAATTTTTTTTCTAGACTTGTGAAATTGTATGTTTAGTATTCAGAAAACAATGACTGGTTTTGAATATTTTTCTTTCAAAACAAGGCCACATTGCAAACATTAAAAAAATTATAACCGCACAGGTTCAAACTTAATATGGCACAGCAGATAAAGCAATATAGAATGCCATACACCCAGAAGAAGTAGAATCTGAAAACAGCTAAAACTTTGTATGTTCATGAGTGAATTTGTTTGTATACAGTAACACTTCAAGTTTTACTGATACTTGGTACAAAAAAAATTCCACAAACGGTCATTAAATATGCAGACAATTTAAGGAATTTCTCTTCCCCTTCTGTGCAAGATACTCTTCAGTACTGCAGGAATATGCTTCTTACTGATATAATAGTGTTCCTTCGGTGATAAAGAAAGGTACTTTTTAAATTATTTTATTTTCTGAAATTTGAAATGAACAGACATTAAAAGCTTATTGATGCATGACATTTGCAAGCATTTTGAATTAAATACATATCATTAGTGCAGTGTAACTGTAAGCGATATCAGTTTATTATTATTTATATAAAAATATGTCATCAGTTAAATGCAGAACAAGCGATATTCAAACTGATAATAACTGAGAAATGATTAATTATATGCTTACAGAGGTTAAGAAGAGAAAAGGAGAAATCCAATTAAGGCTGTCTGTTATTTCCAAAAGTTTTCATTAACAATATTGATGTTGCTTCGTAGGGAAATAGATTTTGAAGAAATAAGAAAGTATTTTAAATGTAGCACCAGAATGTTAAGCCTGGCAGGGTCATAGCCATCAAAATATATTTCTGCTCTCAAATGGAATACCTTTGGCTGAAAAGGGCCAGTGATAGTCTAATTATCTTTCGCAGTTACTGAAATCAGAAAAGAAATAACTAAATAGTCTTATGTTGCAGAATCTTACTTTGCTCCTTTGATAAACTGACTCATATTTCAATAACGCATCTTACTACAGTGAATAAATGCAGATACTACTTAATCAGGACAGTTGAATGCATATGGTTTACTCATGTGAGACTTTCATTCCCACATGGCAGAAATGGGAATAAACAAGGTCCATGACAGGAGATTTCACATTTTCTGCTCCATTATACTGTGACTTACAAAGATTAGTAACTGCTTTGAATAAATGTCTGTTGAGAATATTCATATTAGTATTATCCTCGCTATCATTACAGTACTTAAAATACAGCAAAAACAAATTATTGACACAGTCATTTCTGTCATTCATAAAACGGAATTATCCTAGCTGTGAAAAGCAAGCTAAGCAGCCTGAAATTTAATTTTTTCATATGTTCATAAATCTATAACGTTTCATTATTTTTATCAGTAATGAGACAAATTGTGTCTTTTACCAATAATAAAACAAGCCCATGGCCTTTTTTTCAAGGATCTGACAAGTCAGAGATATAAACTTTTCATCAAAAGGGAAGAAAAAAAGCTTTTTTTTTTAAATCTGTTTGATTATTTTAAGTTGTACTTATAATGATCTGTGGGGTGAAACCTTTTAACACTTTGCTGTTTTTTGTCCATTTATCCATTTGCATTTTTTAGTTTGCTCTTCCTTTCTATTTCCATGCATAGAATTACATGTAAAATATATCTTTTTTTTGTATTTTGAACTGAGTATGGACAATTTTGCAGTTTATTTCACAGTTGTGGCAGGACGTTGATCTGCTGCCAGATTTGAACCTCATTTAATAATTTATTGCACTGTTACTGGAACATTTCTGCATGGTCTGATACCTTAGTCTGTGGAAGGTCCGCACTAGAATCAGTATTGTGAATTCTGCTCCAGGGTTTGCACTTTAGTACTTTTATAATTGAATATGCCTGCTTAAAATTTTATTCCAGTAATCTGGAATCTTAATCTCTGGTGGGTTTGTCGTAGTGCAACAATTGCTTAAAGCAATTAAAATGGCTTGAATAACATAACTATCTAGCATACTCACAACTAAAACACAGCACACAAACTCATCAATCATACAGGAAAATGTCCTGCACTACAAATCATATTACTGCTCTATTGTCCAGCAAGGGACCTCCTTTCTTGTAACAAATTCTTACTACTCACAGATAAGTCAAATAATGTTGCAGGAGACTTGCTCTACTTCCAATACTTTGCTAAATATCTGCATACAAATAAAACTCTCTGACAAACATAATAGTTTTAATGGTTTTAAACCATGGCTAAAATAACATCATAACCAGTCCTGGTCCTGCACATGCTCATCACTATGTTAAGACGTTGTGCTCACCATACGATACTCTCCAAATATTCTCACTGAAATGACAAAACAATTTTTATACATACCGGCTGCCTGTACAATCCATTAAGTTGCACATGGGCATTTTCTTCAGTAACTTCTACATCTGTAAAATCTTAGAATGTATAAATGCAACCTCTATATGTGAATAAATGCAAATAGAAATTTAACTATTCTCTGTCTATCTGTAACTTGGTATAATGCAATGCAAGCAAATTGATGTTTTGTCCCTAGGCCTCTGCTGAAAATGAGTTTCTTCAGTTGGGCTTCCAGATAAACAAAGCTAAATAAATAAATAAATAAATACATACATAATTGCAGCATTGCATATTCTGCCCCAGGATTTGTGCTTCAGCACTTTTTATAGCTGTATAGACCTGATTAAAGTTGCATTGCAGTGCCCTTCTGTTAATCTCACTACTATTTTTCCCGTTCTTTGTGTCTGCCCTACCTCATACAGAGGCATTACACTAAAAGTTTCTGTAAATTCTAATCACAGGACTTGAGCTCTAGTTTGGACTTTACTTGATTGTCTGTCTCTCTCTCTCTCTCTCTCTCTAGCAAGTCTGCTATATCTAGTACAGAGATACACCTAGGTTTTTTGTTCAAGCTTCTGCGAGGTGTAAGATATAAACATTTAATCAAAATGGAAGAATTAAAAAAGCTTTTTATTTAAACTCTGCTTAAATATTTTAAGTTGCTCTAACCTGTGTGGTGATACCTTTTTGTACTTCTCTGTTTCTTGTCCATTTATCAGTTTACTTTTTTGACTTTGTTCTGTGACTTTATCTTGTAGCTCCGTTTATAGTAAGAGTTTATACATTTTATTGCACTTCTATTTCCATAAGTAGAATAACATGTAAAAGGTAGCTTTTTTTGAATTTTGAACCCAGTCTGGGTAATCGTGTAGCTTTATTCATAGTTGAGGCAGGACTGTGATCTGCTAGCAGATTTGAGGCTCATTTCTTTATGGCCTGGTACATTAGTCTGTGGTAAGTTTGAAGTAGTGGCAGCATTGTGAATTTTACTCCAGGGTTTGTGCTTCAATACTTTTTATAGCTGTTATATACCTGCTAAAAGTTGTATTGCAATAAGCTGGTACCTTAAACTGCAGTGGGTTTTCAGCAGTGATAGTATTGTGAATTCTGCTCCAGGATTTTCCCAGAGCTCGCATCTGCTTGGCACACTAGCCACACTCTGAGGAGGTCCTGAGTTAATCCCGCTCCATCCTTGGCAGATATAAGACTTATTTAATTGTTTTGTACTTCAGTTAACCTTTTAAATTGATACTGTTTTATTTTTGGTGTATTTGTTGATTTTGCATTTAAGCCATTCTTAAGGTCCCTAATACTTGAAATTGTAGTTTAAGTTTTGTTGTTGCATTACACTCACAAACAATCTTTCTTGGTGTTATTACAATGTACTGACACAAGTGTCCAAAATTTATATTTTCTATAAAGCTTCTCTTAAACGGAAACCTGTAACTTAGTGTAACTAAAACAAAGCCATTATGTAGAGACCAGCTAAGACCAGCTAGTTTGCACATTATACCACACCTACTATCAAATCTTAGCACAATCTAACCTAATGTAGTGCCAAGCTTTAATTACCACCCAAGGAGACCTCTGTATAACTCAGTCCACAACCTACAGTAGCCCACCCAAATATAGGTCTGGACAAGATGAGTATGCAATTTTCATGTTTTCACAGCCAGCATGGCAAATATGGGCATTGTGAGCCAATTTAGCAATTGTCTGATCTTCACAGACAACCATCTAATTCTTAAAAAACCAAAGACAGTACATGAGAAATGCACATACACAACTTTAGTGGTGGCAAATATCTCATATACAAATAAGATTGTCAAAACCACACACACACTACATCTACACAAACATAGATTGACGTATACTAAGGCAGTAAAAAGTAATCTTTCCAAATCTCAAATACTTCCTAAGTCTATAATACTTTAAGACCTAAACTCATTAATCTCTACAGCACTCGCCAAAAGCAACACCAAACACCATGCATAGTCCTATAAAACCTGGAGCCTAGAGACCAAACCCCTTAAGGCAAGCCAACATATTACCCAGGACACTTGTCAAACCGGACAACATTGTATTACGCACAGATGCCTGTCTCAAAAGTCTGAACAAGGAAAAGATAATGGTTAGTTGCTTATCTGAAGCCAGGATCCTCCAAGTTATGCATGCAGTCAAGTCACTACACCACAGGTAAAAGTACGGAGTCTTTCATAGTCCATGTGGTAGTTAACCTGAGGCATACCTCCCTGGACTATACAAAGCACAACATTGTTGATCTCTCTGAATATGTGTCTGAGGCAGGTATTTGCCTTACATTAAGAATCATTCTGCACTCACCAAAGAGGATGACACAGTATAAATCAAAGATGATTGACGTCAATAATTAGCTTAGTTTCTGGTGACTTTCTAGTAGAATTCAATAATTGTCAGTAAGGGGGAAAAAACAAACCATGTGGCTTTGCAAAGGATGGTCTGCATCTGTCCTGACTAGTCTTTTGAATGCTGGGTAAACTTTATCCACCCCCTTAGAGCCTTTTTCATGCAATTCCAAATTAGTAAACCTAGCAACATAGCAAATACAACTCAAAGAAACCTAAAGGTGTTACTGATCACTGCTAGGAGCATAAGCAAGAAATTCCATACCCTACAACCTATCCTCACTATGGAGAATATAGACATCTGTCTTGTTATTGAGACATTGTTTAAATCTGCAAAAAGTACCCCAGCAGTACAAAGTTTTGGTGCTTTCCATACATTTAGACCTTCAGCTGCAATGACAGGCAAAAAAGGCGGAGGAGTCTCAATCTGTATCTGCAAGAAGCATAACTCTACATTGGTCAAACAGAACGATGCCCTAGAATTTATCCATGTGTAAATCACTATAGATAAAGTCCCATAAAATATCCTAGCAAGCTATAGGTCACGCTCTATGTCCCTGGAATCCCATAGCCTGTTCCGAGATCTACTGGAAACACTTACTATTAAGCCAAATACCCTATACATGAGAGATTTTATCTATCCCTCTATAGACTGGAAAACATGCACTATCTCATACTTTCAGGCACAATGATTCCTGGACTTTGTTAACACAAATACCCTCAATCAGATGTGTGCACACCCAAGGGAGGTTCAAACATATTGGACCTGGTACTCAACAATATGGGAGAGTGCTGCACACTCACACTTCCTCCCCCAGTGTTATGTCCTCACTGATGAGTTTGGACCACAAAGCTGTCTCCTTCAAAATAAAATTCAACTTGGTAATCCTAGCAAACCCTGTAACAGTTAGGAACTATTCTAAGGCAAACTACAGTCTATTAAATGATAGTTTGTCAGATTTGAATGTCCCTATAAACCCCAAATTCACAACAATCTATGTGGAAGTGTTCACAGAGACCACATGCAATCATGTAAATAGCTGCAGAGAGGTTGCAGTACTGACTTGAAGCAAGTCCAAAATAAACTATAAAAACAAACCACCCGGTAGAATCTTAACCATAATAGGGTGCATAACAAAAGGAAAAAAATGGAAAAAATCAGGAATAGCAACTCTTGTGATTATAGGATCTCTCTAATTAAACTAGACAGGAAACTAAGAGGACTAACTAAGGTGACAAAGACCAATTAGGAGGTGAAGATAGCCTCACAGGCTGAAGACAATCACAAGGCATTCCACAGATATGTCTGAAACCTCAAAGGCAGTACACATCATAGTGCCAAACATGCTGTCAATATTGCCACCTTCACTGAGCAGAGTGACATAGCAAATTTTCTGGTTGACAAATCCAGCTCAAACTTCACCCCCTACTCTCCCCTGCCTCCCTCCATGAAATACCTACAAGCAACTCCCCATGAGCTATTAACAGGGAGAAGGTCCTGGCAATGCTCATTAAGGCCAAAAACACAGCCTCAATAAGCCCTAACACTAACCCAGGATGCCTCCTAAATAGCTGGAAGCATGACCTATCAGCACCAATTCAGTCTCTTTTCAACTAAACCTTCAAAACTGGCTTTGTACTATGAAAATGGAAGACTGCAATAGTTATCCCACTTTACAATGGTGGACCATCAACTGACCTGGAAGCTACAGATCTATTAGTCTGACTAGCTAATAAGCTAATATGGAAAGCCATGGAATGAATTATCATGCAAAATGATTATCAAAGACATACACAACCTTCAGATACTAGATCCAACCCAATTTGGCTTTATCAAGTGAAGATCATGCCCATTAAAACTGGGGACTTCATTGAGAAAGTCACTGCGGCAATGGATGAAGAAAAAATATGAATAGCATCTACCTGGACTTGGCTAATGTATCTGATACAATATACCATTCAGGTATGGTTGACATACTCACCAAACTGGGCATTAACCCCTGCATAACTAGTTGTAATGCCAACTGACTTCAGACAGGATCCAGGAGGTTAGGTTGGTGATACCATCTCCACTATGAGCCCCATCAAAAGTGGGGTATTAAACAGGTTCATGATGGAACTGCTCCTATGTGGCATCTACTTCTCAGAGATAAAGGCTAATGTCAAGGGTTTTTTGCAGATGACTGCAAACTGGGAACAATGATAGATTTCTCCAAATAAAAAAAACATCTTACAAGAGGGTCTAACATAGACAAATGAGTGATGCCAAAGTCAAGGACTAAAATTGTATGCCAAGGAATGCATTAGAGTGCCTTTTGGGAAAACTGACACTCATGCTAATTTCTGCATCAATAAGACACCCCTTGGAGTTGAGGCAGCCATCAGGGATCTGGAAACATCTGTAGACAGTAATCTGGCCTTAGACCAACATGAGGCCAAGGTAGTAGAAAGATCTTTCTATATAGCCCATCTTATAATTAAGGACATGGCATCCAGTTCCAAGGAAGTCATAGTGATACTTTATTCACCCCTTCTCAGGTCCATCATTGAGTATACTGCATGTACCCAACCAGAAATATGCAACAGCTGGAATGCCCACAAAGATTCTTTATGAGGAGAATGCAGGGTATAAACACACTGAACTATGCAGATCATCTTAAAGCCTTATTCTTTACTCTGTGTCCTACAGGTTACTGAGAGATGATCAAGGCATCCTCAGATCCAGCTCTCATGGACACTTTGCACACCTGCAAAACTAACAGCATCAGAACCACTAGATCCAAGCATTTAAATTTTGCTTCAGACATTAGTAAGACAAGTTGGTGAGAAAGATATTTGTCTGAAAGGATCCCTATGGTTCGGAACAGGCTCCCCATCCATGTAAAGCACAGTAGATCCATAACCCTATGTAAGTGTAACATTGACCAATGGATGGGAAATCAGAAATTCACCCTGGGTCTGGCCTCCATATCTATGATAGAAAGCAGCAATCCGTACTGCCCAAACTACCCCCCCCCACACACATAACCTTTAAGAACTTCCTAACAAATGTATCCTCTTCTTATAACTTCTCATGATACACAGGGACACAGTTGGGCTAGATTATATGACTAGACTTATAAAATCCCTGGTGGTCATTAGCCTAGTATATAACTATGAACCTGTAAAGCTATGTATTCATCATTGAAATACATCCATCATTCCCTAATAAATTATATGCTGTTATTGTTCTTTTTTTTTTCTTTCCACAGTAGTCCAGCAGCTTTCATCGACTCCTCATTTACTGTGTCTAAAAGACCAACCAAACCTAAGCACTACCCAACCCCTTTCAAAAGCCAATGTGAAGACTGAGGATCCTGGTGCAGTATTGTACTGATGCTGGGTAGTGTACCCTAATCCACTGTTACCCCTTCCCCTGCATAAGTCTTGCAAGCTCTGAAAAATGCTACCCTCGGGAGATAAACATATAATTCCATGCATGTGAACTTCCTGACAAAGTAGCATAATAGTGATACTACACAGGTATAGGCTTCCATGTGTCCCTCTAGATAAGTGAGCCAACACTGGCCGGTCATGCCAGTCCTAAACAGTGGTCCCTCTAGCACCCATGCTACTAATCAAAGCCGGATTGCCTGGTATGCAGTAAGGGCTTTTCCCCTCATTTCCACAGGTTTACTTATACTGTTGTTGTTCTTATTTATTTTTCTAAATTTTAGAATTTCACTATCTCCTAATTTGCCTATATCCTGTTTTGTCATTTTGTCATTCCAAATGACCACTGTCCTTTTCTTTCATAATGCTCTTTATTTCCTTCTCCACTCCTGCAGTCAATCCCAGGCACTGACCATTCCCAGTGTCTTTCTTTTTTAACCCTGTATTAACTATGTACATCATTTCCATCTCAAAGTTGTACAAGATAACCATTCCCTCATTGCAGTCTTTCTGTCATTGATTCTATACAACTTCAGACTGTCTTTTATCTAAATGCAATAAAAACACAAGATTCTGTTTAGAATGTTATCTACACAGTAGCAGTTTCCTTATTTATATATTTTTTATAAAGCCACATTAGACATCAGTAATCCAATATTTTTTTAGATTATTGCATAAAGCAACTCCATAACTATTAGTATCTCTTTTTCTAACATGCAAACAAATTTTAATTTTACATCTATGCCCTCCACTTTCTTTCTCAGCACTGTCTTATCCTGTCATGTTTAATTTTATTTTCAAATAACTGAATAAAATGACATCTGAAAACAACACTGCAAATGTTTTACTGTTTCTATATTTCTTCCATTTTCTTGATGCAGATATATCTTTCTTTAGTTTTTTTGCCTTGCTTCTCTTTCTGTCTCTCTATCTGTGTAGCTAAATAATTAACTCTGCCCTATCTAGCTATTCATCTATCTATCTATCTATCTGACTATTTAACCGATATGTCACACTATTGCTGTTTGGGATCCGTACTGATCCCCAAAGGAAGTTTTCACCGAAACCCAAATGAATGGGCATACTTACACGTAAGTGCTTTTCACCAAAGCAGCACTTTCGCGTAAGTATGCCTGGTGCAGAGGCCGTATTACGTTGTGGATAAGGGAAAATTCCCTTTTCCCCACTGTAGTTTGGTCTCAGAGTGAGAATATTAAAGTGGGGGTGCAGGGGGGGCGTAGCCCCCCCTGCATAAATGCTTTTTTGTTGTTATTTTTCTTTTTTTTTTGACACACTTTAATGAAAGTGTTTTTTCAATAAAAGCACTTTCATTAAAGTGTGTTCGATGATGTTGGGTTTCGGCTATTGACATTTCGTTCAATAGTCCTAGACCCTGCTGTTTATGTAACTACTTATCTTACTAGTATGTACGCTAATTAATGACCAGTTTATGTGCTAGGCCAAAGGCACAGACAGGCACTGATGTATAGTAATTGTGTGTGTGTGTGTGTGTGTGTGTGTGTGTGTGTGTGTGTGTGTGTGTGTGTGTGTGTGTGTGTGTGTGTGTGTGTGTGTGTGTCTACAGTTTCCACACAGATGTACGATAGTTACACACACATATAACAGGAACAAAATCTGAAGTTCCATGATCCAGCCTATTACATACATTAACAACATTATATGATGTTGGATAAATGTATTGCATTGTTATCATATTTACAACAAAGTAGAATTATTAATGCTATGAGTTAATCATAAATTAAGATCAGGCATAACTGGGAGATTAAGCAATAATTACTTGTAGGAATTAAGACATATAATTCTGTTCATCAACAAAGTGCAAGTTTAAAAGACTCATAAATGTCATCATATACTTGCAAACTAATAATACTTCTAATCAGAAAAGCAAATGATTCAGTCTAATTACTAAAACATGTCTGAAGAGCAGGATCCCAGCAAAAGTCTGAAACTTAAAGCAAGAGTTTGTCTCAGATTACCCAGAGAATAGGGTTTGACTGATATTAAAGCTGATCAAACCAAGACCACTGACAGCTAATAAAGTACATGCATACTTGGAGAAGAAAGGATAGTGTGATGACCTGGTTATTAGAAAGGCAGACATAATTCATTAGTTTTAACTATCTAAAAGTACATATGGCTAGGAATAGTTTAACTGCAATACAATTACTTTAGGCAGGCTTAGATGGCTAGAAATAGAAGCATGTATTACTAGATAAAGAAGGAAAAAGGCAAGTAAGAAAGAACATTTACTAGGGGAAAGTGGTTTACTTGCTTTAAAGGCAAGCAAAGCACTCGGTGATCACTGTCAAGCAGTCAGCAATATACCTATTAAATTATTTGGGTAGACAAACACAAAAATGCAAGGAGACAAAAAAAATCAAAATCAGTGACACTTTTTAAACATTGTAAATATTATTTCAATTCAATTAAAAATCTTACTAGAACAGCAGAGTTTGTTTTAGTGCAAGTTTTCAGAACAAGAAATATTTGGAATGTTGACTGAATGCAATACTCAGTCCTTTACTAAGGGGAAAAATATGACGGACAGGTCATAAATATGCAGTAACATCAGGGACATCCTGCAAAATTGGGAACAGTTGACAGGTATGGCTAGCAGGCTGAAATAAAATGATCCTCTGTAGCACTAAAAAGATTTAAAAGTTATTAGAGGCTTTGTTTTGCCAAACATTCTGTTAATCTGCACCCAAATCAAATTCTAACAGTTTTTAAAAGCTATTTACCTTCTGTATATGTTCTTTGCCAGCTAGCCTTGTCCACAATTAGTCCCTAGTATAAGATCTGATCTCATCACAGCTTGGATGTCTTTTACAAGTCTTTGTTAAAAACCTTGAGTACTGCTATGATTTGGTCTTGCACTAGGAAAGGGCTTAACAAGTTTATCGTTTTCTTGATTTCAACAAGAAATGTTGGCACTCCAGGCATTACATGTTAATAATAGTCAACAGGCTAAAAATTACATAAATGAAAAATGTTAGAGAGGCAATCCCTAAAATGCCTGATTTTTTTTTTTTCACAAATAAACCATTTATTAAGCCATTAGTTCATCGCTTGTTAATAACAGAGGCTGTTTTGTTTTTCTGCTCTGGATGACTACAATAACGCCAGCAGTAGCAATATTGTGAGGATCTAGTACAAGCATATTTTGTTTTATCATGTAGAATTTTTTCAGTTGTGGTAAGTAGTAGAATGATCTTAGCCAGTCCATACAATTTCATACCGAGTATGAAAAGCGATCCGAAGGGAGCTACAGGAAAATGCTTACATTATCCAGGGACACTATTCTCTTTTACTGCGGGATACGAGTACCGTTTATACTCCCTCACAGTACTTTTAGAGAGCTTAATTAATCAGAATTGTCTGTATTTTTGTGTGTTCCCTTTTACACTCAGAAATAAATCTGTGTAGGCAGGAAGAAACTATTAAGAACTGAATCTGTGTGCCTGCTGCCATATTCTCCTACAGTTTTTTTTTTTTTTAACTCCTGAGGAATTCCCAACATCTCAACATAATCCTCCCTTTTCCAGTCACAGGTAGGAAAAAATTGTTCAGGGATGCCATGGTCTGTCTAGCACAGTGCTCTTAGAGTAAGCAGTGTAGTTAGACACCTATGAAATTCTGTATATCAGCATGACCCCCTCTTTTTCTGTCAGAAAAATGTATATATTCTCTCATAAAAAGCAATGCTTGACCTTGGTATACCTGCAACTTGACCTTTCCAGGGGAAAAAGCCTGAAGAACATGTACTAGTGATCACACAAGTGAGTGTTACTCACAACTATTTCTCAGAAAAGCCTGGGTCATCGAGCAAGAAAACACATACATGCCTACATAAATAATAACTCCATTTGTCAGTACAAGCAGTACAAGCAGTGAATTAAAGTTTTTTTTTTTTTTTCTGCTCAGAAAAACAGCTCTTAACACAGAAATATACAATCAGGCTAGTTGGTGTAACATGAGTTAAATAATTTTCTCAGCTGTGAGTCAACTACATGACACATTACGTTATCCACATAACGATGCGCAGATGTTCACTAAACACTAAAATCTGCTGAATGAAAACTACTGGTCTCACTGCATAATGGACACAGTAAATGGACTTAGAGGGACTCACCATGATGACGCATTATTATATGTTTGGGGAAGGTATATGACATGTTAATGAAGTGTAAGATATCATGCTTCTGTGTTCTGTTTGCTTTCCACTTATTTACAATGATATGTGTTTGATATATATATATATATATATATATATATATATATATATATATATATATGTATATATGGAAACACTTTACATAATCGAATTACTGAAATCTCGAATGTCATATGGTCGAGACCATATGATCGACATTTCAGTAAATCGAATATTTTTTTTTTGTATTTCTTTTGATGCACTAATGGAATAATCTTACCTAAAGTGCCCCAAGGGCAGGATCATATTTCTTTACTTTTACTGATTTTAGGATGAAGAAAAAAATGATATGTGAAAACTAAGTTATCTTAGCACCTACTTTCTACCTATTGTTAATCCAGCTGAAATACTTTGGCAAACACAACTAATGAATAAGAGAAGACAGTTTAAAAAAATGTACCTCTTCCTCTTGTCTCTCCACATTTAGGTTCAGTGACAGTGTTGTTGTCAGCAAAATGAGAAGGACTAAAGGTTGTGGTAAACAGGGAAAATGGTTTTTCTTCTTTCTACTCAGCTTGCAGAACTCAGCATATACATTTGCTGCCAAGGGCAGGAAGAGAGCACCAAATATTTCAATGATGTAGTTAGAGAGACAAGAGGTGTATTCATCACATGGCAGAAAGCCAAAAAAATGTATAGTGGATCTTGCAAGTGAAAAATAAAATTGAGCCACACTCTGGTGCTGGATTATCCATATACTGTAACATTTCTTTTGATCAAATATCACTGACCAGACCTCAATGTTTCAATTAAAGACAAGTTAGTATAGGGAAAAATAGTACATTTTTCAAGGTGGGCATATTTAACCATGCTGGAACAGCTTCTCTGCTTAAGAGGCACAAGTCTTCCCATTGTAATATTGCACACTGATTAGCTAGCAGATGCAGGAATTACTAGATAATGGGCTATGATTTTCTATTACTCCTTTAGATAGAAATTTATTCATGAATATTCAATTGTCTTGTTAAACGCTGCAACAAAACTGAGGGTTAACCATTGATACATTATCAGTAATCCATGGTAACAATATCGCAAGTTTGACTTTACACACAGAAAAACTGACACATTATTTGGAAATTCATGATTTTTCCCATTGGCTATGTTAAAATGCATACCATAGGTTAATCTGTTTTTCAACCAAATTTTTAATCTGCAGTTTATATACCCTCTCAAAATGTTTTCAGGTAAGCAAAATAAAATTTAAACTGTTACAATTTAAAGCTTGCCAGTACATTTTGTAGAGCAGAGGTGGCCAATCCATGGCTCGCTGGGCCGCATGTGGCCCTCAGAGCTCTTCAATGCAGCCTGTGATGATAAATGCAACTTCAGTGTATGCATGCGCCAAAACACTTTTTTCATTTTTTTTTCAGCGCCCTTGACCTGGAACTGCAACACTGCTGAGTGCATGCACCAAAGCACCCTTCTCATTTTGTTTTTTTATGCACCGAAGTAGGATCTCTGTGTTTGCTCCAGAAAATCAGATTGTGTGTGTGTGTGTGTGTGTGTGTGTGTGTGTGTGTGTGTGTGTGTGTGTGTGTGTGTGTGTGTGTGTGTGTGTGTGTGTGTGTGTGTGTGTGCGCGTGCGTGCGTGCGTGCGTGCGTGCGTGTGTGTGTGTGTGTGTGTGTGTGTGTGTGTGTGTTAGCAGTGAACAGGATATGAATTTGCCATCATTGACTTTGAAAGGGACAGCAATTAATTATATTAATAGGTAATTAATAGGGGGTGGGATGTTGGCATAATGGTTAAGGTGTTTACCTTACAAACACAAGGTGTAGGGTTTGATTCTCACATGGGGTAACTGGCTAGGCTGAAAATGGTCCACAAGGGTAGTTAGCCTAGTACTAATCTATGAATCTATGTAAGAACCAAATAAAATAAAATCCTGCTGTTGCTGCTGTGATTTATGCCGCATACTTTTCAGAGAATCTTTAGCTCATAGTATGTGCTTTCAAAATGGATGTCAGTCATATTATGGGGGCCTACTATTTTAATTTAACAATCTCAGATTTAAAAATAGTATTTTTTTTCTGCCTTTTATGTATGTAAACTTATTGTTAAAATCTAGATATAGTTAGATATTCCCATAATCTTGCATTTAACAGATTGTCCTGCAGAACCTTGAACGTTCCAGGGCTGCACCACAGCAAACGGCGTTATAGAAATGTGAGACAACAAAATACTGAAAGCAGCTGGCTAAACAAAATAGCAGCTTAAGTTGGTCCTATTTGGTTGTAAGCATCACGACACCACAATTAGCAAAAGAAAATGTTCATAATGAAAGCAGAGTAGATAGAATTTTTTGACTTGCACACTAGATCCTTTATACTCCTAAAACTGCATCACCAAAAATAATAAGTGCAGTTGTTGTCCCTTCTGACATTTGTCATAACTGGTGAGTTAAAAAAAAAAGAATGGACAATATAAATATAGAGTAGGTCTTGATTTGTTAATCAGTGATATAAAAGGTATACTTTTTATCCTGACTCAGTATTCTTTGCAGGCTCCTCTATGACTTTTTATCAGAAGCTATGATATCTTTGAGTCTTTGTGATGGGGAAAATGGTAAGGCCTTAAAATGTATTTGTATGCTGAGGCTTACATGAGATATGACTCAATAAAAACATTAATAAGTGTACTAGGTTCAGATCATTTATACTGCACAAGGTAAAATCTATGTTATTTGAAAGTATAAAGGAAATATTTAATTGCCCTTCCTCTTCTCTGTTCATGAGATGCAAGTTTCTTTGGTATTTCTGCAGGAATGCATGGCCTGGTTTTGAAACTGTAGCATGGATGAGTCACCTTCACATGGCACAATGTGCAACCCTGACTAAGCCCACCACGTTACCCAGTATTATTTAGGCAGTAAGCATTGGCATGTGTCTGACTTATCATGGTGTTTCCTTGTTGATCAGCAAGGCTTGGTTTTGATGACAAAGCCTAAAGAACAAAATGGTGTGAGCAAAATGGAATATAACCCATTATGCCTCACCCCACTCCATAACATGGATCATTGTGAGAACACCATGACATAGAGGGAGCAGGACTTTTATTTTTTTAATATTTTTTTTTACACCATTAGAATGCTGAGAAAAGAAGATTTGAAAGGAGTCATTGTAGATTGGATTGCAATATCGATTAATGGTTTTAAATGTCTTTTTATTCAACACTGATATTGATAGAGAGAGAGAAATTTCACAGACTATAAAAACTATAGCAAATGAGCAGACTACATTTCTTTCCTCCATTAATATTAAACAGCCTTTGTGTTCTGAGTTCATATCCTTCCTTAAGTCAAGGGGCTAAGATGGGGGGGGGGGGGAGTAAAGACAGTGAAAGCCAGGACTTTGAAAGATAAGATGAACAATGAGATTTTACTTTAGCTCGTTTTATTTCTGTTGGGTGAGAGCCCTTATTACCCATTTTATTGTGTTTTTTAATCCCTTTAAAAGATGAAATTCCAATCTTTTCAAGCCATGAGAACTGCTGTCACTTGCTGTACAAATGTGTTATGCTCCAACCATCAACATTTATTCATTGTTTGAATGCACTTACAGTTCAGCCAGGAGGTCGACTTTGATCACCCGTGGCGGCAAAAGAGTTAAGTATATGATATATTTTATATGCGGCCCCAAGACAATTTCTGTTCACTCAGTGCAGCCCCACCAAGCCAAAAGGTTGGACACCCCTGTTGTAGAGCATTCAGACACAAGATCTTGGATAAGGAAAATGGTTGTGAGTGTGACAGAAGAAAACCCTTCCATGTCTATATCTACACAAGGCAAACCTATAGGTTAGTAGAAAGAAAACAGAAACTATTTTCGTTTGCTTCATATTTTGACATAAAGGAACCATGGATCAAATGCAGTTGAGATGGATTATTGCTATAATTACCAAAATACATTGTATGAGATCATAATGTCATGGATAATTACAAATATATCTCTTGAAACAATAATCTTTGATTACCTTAACATCAATTGCCCCACAGATACTGGAAAGTCTGTCAGCACAGTATCAATCTATTTGGATTAAAGAGTTACTTGAAAAAAAAGTATTCTGCACTAGGTAATTACAACATACATGAGTAAATTGCTCACAAAACATTTATGCCAACACCATTAATTATCCTATCCCAGTCTGTGCAGTAAGTAAATATACATAAATTGATAGACATATCAAATGGAAAACAGGGAGAAATAAATCCAAATTAAAGAAAAAATTAGTCTATTTTTAGTCAAAGTGGCTAGGAACAATTAAATACTACATTTCAATGATGTAATAATTTAGTCAAAACATGTTCCTCATAATAATTGATTCCATATCCTATCAATATGTTTATTTATTTATTGACATTTATTGTCCACTGGGTCAGAAACCCATTTTCAGTGGAGGTCCAGGGAAAAAAGCCCCATTTACAAATCAAAGAAATATTTTAAAATCATATTATATATACAGAAAGAAACAGTAACCAAATGTTTTTACACAGTTTTCCAGAGATTATAAATATATAGAATATAAAGCTTTATACACTTCTACCACATACACAATTTTCTACGGATTAGTCATACATAGAGTTCAAAGTTTTATACAATCTAGTTAGTGT
Source organism: Protopterus annectens (assembly GCF_019279795.1). Taxonomy (NCBI): domain Eukaryota; kingdom Metazoa; phylum Chordata; order Ceratodontiformes; family Protopteridae; genus Protopterus; species Protopterus annectens. The sequence goes on from NC_056744.1 coordinate 486,405,019, forward strand.
TAGTAGTATACATGGATTGTTATTAGTAGCACTCAAATTACAGAGGAAGACAGTAGATACCATCTTATTAAAAAATCTGATGCATGTCTACACATAGGCCATTATGGCCTGACGATGAGATTAATAGAGAAAACAATGCCAAGCAGATATATAATCAGACCAGATTCACAGGGAAAGAAAATTAAATTGATAGGAGTCATACTACTTTGCATGCCTTAGACGTAGTTTAAGGTGGTCTATAGTTTGTGTACATGGGCAGATTGGTTTGTTGAGGAAGTGATTTTTTAAAATGATATTGACATTTTTAAAGAATCCAATTGTTCAATAGAGAGGAGTAGGATGTTCCATAGTTTAGCTATGGACAGTGAGCACAGGCTTTGTCCGGACCTTTTATTAGGTTTAGAAACATTTAGGAGCTGTTTGTTAGTGGACCGAAGATTTCAGGTCGGGGTTTAGAATTGTAGAATAGAATTGAGAGAAGAGTAATTATCTAGGTTGTATATTAGTTCATGAGCTAGTGTTAGTTGGGTCTAATGAAGGGAATGGGGGAGATTCAAGCCATTTCAGTCCCCTAATGGCTAGGCAATGGCAAGTTTGGTTTGGCAGTCCAGAGACAAATTTTGCTATATTGTAGTAGCATGATTGTAGTTTGTTGTTTCGAATGTATGCAGGTTAGTAAAAATGGAGGAACCACAGAGGAGATATGGGAATAGGACGCTATTCACCAGTTTTATTTTTGCGGGTTTATTCATGTATTGCTTCTGTCTATAGAGCTTGCCTAGTTTAAAGTGCATTTTTATTGTGTTTAGAATATGTTGTTCAAGGCAGAGTTTGTCATCAGTAGTAATACCTAGTAATTTTGCTGACTTCACTACTTCAGTTTCAGTCATATTTTGGGAGCAAATCTTAAAGTTATGTGGAGGTGGTTTAGATGAAAACAATAGTAGATTAGATTTTTGGGGATGTAGTAGAAGTTGTTCTTCATTTAGACAAATTTCTATGGTTGCAAAGGACTTTTGTGTTATTTTTTACAGATCTGAGAAGTTATTGGAGGAGGATAAGATAGTCGAATCATCAGTGTATTGGATGACTGAACTTTGAAGACTGACAGAGTGAAGATCATTTGTGAACACATTGAAAAGCAAAGGACACAGACTAGACCCCTGTGGGACACCTGTTTTATTGACTATGCATTCAGATTGTTTGTTTTGCCATTTAACCAATTGTCTGTTATTTAGGTAGTTAGAGAAACAGGTGAGGGTATGTTGGGAGCATTTTAAAGTCGCATGGTTGCCAGTTTAGTATGTGATACAGTGTCAAATGCTTTGAACAGGTATATTAAAAGTACCGATGTTAATAGACCAGTGTCCAGAATCTTGTTCATAGCATCAGTAAAAGAAAGTTGGACTGTAGTAGTGCTGTCTGCAGGTCGAAAACCATGATGGGTAGGGACAAGGGAATTGATATCACAGAAGTGTTATAGTAGTTGACTTTGTATACCCTTTGCCAATATTTTAGATAATGAAGAGAGAATGGAAATGAGATGATAGTTACGTTGTTTGTATTTCTGTCTTTGTGCAAAGGAGTTATGATGGATTTTTTTCCAGATTTGAGGTACTAAGGATTCTAAGATAGATCTATTAATTGGAATACTGATGGGGTAAGCTATTCCTTTGACACCACATTTCAGATATTCGGAGTGGAGGTTGTCAGCTGATAAGGAGCAAGGTCTTAGTTTATTTAGCAATTTGAGTACTAGAGAGGCGGGCATGGATTTTCGGGAGAATGTTAGAATTATTGGGGTGTTGTTGATATCATTGTGGCATGAGGGGTGTGTGCTATAATACTTAAGAGTTGAGTTTGAAGTGGTCTGACGTGAGGATCTAGGCATACAACATCAGGGGGATATATTTCCATAAGAACAAGATATCTGATTAAGGTGAGAGACGACAAATATAAAAAAAAATGGAAGAGATGTCAAACTACAACTTTGAAAACTGAAATAAACAAGCTAGACAAACAGATTAAGGATAGTGTAAGACATGATCAAGAAAAAAAATTGAAGAAAATTTATATAAAGATATTGATCATAACAGGAAACCTTTTTATAGATACATAATATGTGGAAGAAGTAAAGACACACAAATTGGTAAACTGTGTGCAAATTCTAAAATTTATTTTCAGACACAACAGATTATAGATATATTTACAAAATCTTATGCAAAACAGTTTGGCTCCTCAAAAGGGGTGATAAGTTGTCCGAGTGACATCCAGGTAACTCCAGATACTGGAATAAAATTTGATTATATTGAAAAAGAACTGCAAACTGGATACAAACAAAGCACAGGGAGGAGATGAAATTAGTAACAATGACTTGAGTACACTTCAGCAAGAACTACAATACCATTATATTTATTATTCACTAGGTCATATAAATATTGGGAAATTCCTCAGGATTGGAGACTTGCACTTATTAAGCATGTCTTTAACGGAAAGGGGAGTAGGACTAACCTAGACTCATATAGACCTTTAAGTCTACTTTCATGTTGTGGAAAAGTAATGGAGAAGGTAATATTGGATAATTTATTGTCAGAAATGGATATGTTGGGACTTGAAACCATACATCAGCATGCATGTGTTGAAAACAGATCTATTACCACCTGCAACATGATTTCTATAACAATATGACTGGCAAGATATACTTACCTGTATTGTCGAGATGCAGTGCTGTTCGTCTGGTCGAGTGTGTGTTCCGTGTCAATGGTTGTGGTTGTGATGTCCGTGGTATCCTGATGTTTTTGTTTCACTCACCATTGGAACTTGAAACTTGAAATAGGGCCTTGAGTGTGAGTCGGCATGTTGGTTGCAGAAGCGGAAGCAGTGTTTCCGGCGCTAAATTCGAATGTTGGCTGAGAGTAATCCAAAATGGAGTTCTGATGAAATATGGATGGTTTCTTTTCTGGGATCTGTGCCCATGATAGAATGGCTGGTGAATTATTGGAGGAGGACCAAATTGTGGTGTGGTGTGGTCATGACCTTTAGGGCTTGCGGTTGGCTGCAGAAGTACATCAGTGAATAGATATGGATTCCTGGTTTCTGGTGTGGAGATGTGGTATATTGTGGTTCCTTGTTGGACAGGAGAAATATGTCTGTCACTGAGCAGATGTTCTGTGCTTGCAGTTGGATGAGGACTATAAAGTAGTTGGTGCTGGAGTTGGATTGCAGTGGCTGAAGGCTTTTGGCACCGTTGGTTGGCTCAATACTGTTGTTTTTATGGCTTTATATGCAAGGTTTTTTATGTTAAATGTTGTGGCTTGTTGTTGATAAATGTTGAGCTTGGAAGAATGAAATTTTATTCAGCTGCACTCTTGTGGGTGCATGCGATTGAATGACAATAAAGTTATTCTTGATTCCTGACATAATAACAGCTATAAATGAAAAATTGTGCTGTGATGTAATTTATATAGATTCAACATCAGCACTTGACATGACAATGCACAAAACACTGATCAATTATAGTGTGTATTCAATCATGGTAGAATGGAGTCATGGTCCACATGCATGGTATGTCAGGCAGTCATGACCAGAAGGAATATCTTCCATTTCTATGAAGTACTGCTGACTATGGACTAAAAAGGCTCACTGAGATGCAAAAGCTAGTCTGTACTCTAGAATGGGAAATGTGGTAAAAGCAGTGCATTTGTTTCATGAGCAGTACCTTTACTGCCCACATACTATGTCAGCTGTTATGACTGACATTATGCAACCTGAATGTCTTGGAAATGAAGAGGAAAGGAGACATGATCCAACATTAATGCATATATACACAGTATTAGCTGTGAGTATGTGTACGTATGTGTGTGTGTCTGTGCATGTGTGTGTGTATCTGTGCATGTGTATCTGTGACTGTGTATGTGTGTGTGGTGTGTGTGTGTGTGTGTGTGTGTGTGTGTGTGTGTGTGTGTGTGTGTGTGTGTGTGTGTGTGTGTGTGTGTGTGTGTGTGTGTGCAAAAGTGCAGCTGGGGTGCTGTCTGAGCAGCTAAATGCAATTTAAGGACTTCTTGGCTGGGTCACAGGCAGCTAGTATTGGAACATTTACATACTGAATTTTTTGCATTTATAACTGCCAGTGGTTACCCCCACTGTGCTGTAGTGCACAATGGTGCATGGAGTTGTGTTACGCGTAAACAGATGAAACAGTAGTGCAGTGGCTGGTTGCCTCACTCTGTGGAGCTGTGTTAAAACAGTGAGAAAACTAAATTCAACAATGTAACCAATAAAAAAGCTCAAAACGGAGCCTTGCACCACCAATGTTCAATCAGATGAGTCCCAACTGCAATCTCCTGCCACACGGGTGCAACTGGACCATCTCCAACAAAAGATTGCCTGATCTAGTGCTCAGTTGAACAAACAGAACCAGATTCAGCAGGTTTGAATGTAGTCTGTGCTACAGCAGGCAAAAAGTGCAACAAATCAGCAAGAATGGTTTAAAAAAATCAGCAGTATAGGAAAATATAGTTTAAAAGGCAAAATGCAGTATAAAATTATACTCATGGTTAGCAGAATGCAACAGATTCCTTCAGTTGCACAGATCAATACAGCAGAACAGTGGCTGGTCATCTAACTCTGTAGAGCTGTATTAAAACAGTGAGCAAAATGAATTAAACAACTTAACCAATAAAAAAGCTCAGAACTGAATACTGTGCCAGCAACCTTCAATTAGATGAGTCCTAACTGCACTCTCCTGCCACAGGGGTGCAGGGATGCCTTTTCAACAAAAGATAGCCTTGTTTGGTGCTCAGTTTAACAAATAGAACCAGATTCAGCCGGTCTGAATATAATCTATGCTACAACAGACAAAAAGTGTAACAAATCAGCAAGAACAGTTTTTAAAAAATCAGCAATATAGCAAAAATACAATTTAAAAGTGCAAAATGCAGTATAAAATTGTACTCATGGTTAGCAGAATGCAACAGATTCCTTCGATTGCACAGATGAATACAACAGAGGTGTGGCTGGTCATCTAACTCTGTAGAGCTGTGTTAAAACAGCAAGCAAAGTTAATTAAACAATTCAACCAATAAAAAGCTAAAACAGAGCCCTGTGCAAACAATTTTCAATCAGATAAGTCTTAACTGTATTCTCCTGCCACAAGGGTACTGTTATGAAAGTTTTTTTCTATAAATTAATATGTGAAGTTTGGGTTAGGGCAGCAGTGTTAGGATTAGTGTTAGCAAACATGATTTAGGATTCATTCCCTTGTCCATCTACAATCATGTATGCTAACTGAAATCCTAACTTTGTTGCAGCTCCTAACCACATCCTGTTTCATAATAGCATTACTACAAAAGACACACACAGACACACAAGCACACACACATTACATAAACAAATGTACATAATACTGCATATGTCTCCTTTCATGGCACTTCCTGTAACCATAAACCAAATCAATTGCAAACACAGTCCTATACCTAATGCCATTTTTTTTTTGTATTTTCCAAAGTTTTGGCATTGTTAGAAAAATATATATAATATATATATAATTATCATCATTCAAGCAAACCACAAACATCACAAGGAAAGTTGATGCTCTTGCAATCAACATTTATATCTACCCTAAATCAAAAGCATATAGTTAACTTGTCAGTAAAAGCAGATTATAAGTTAACTGCAAAGATATTGTATTTGCATGTGTAAATGTGTGTGTGTGTGTGTGTGTGTGTGTGTGTGTGTGTGTGTGTGTGTGTGTGTGTGTGTGTGTGTGTGCATACAAGGTGTTGTATGACCACCATACATGACTGTATTGTGATTGCTAGAAATTGGATTGTCTTTGGTACATAGCACCAATTATTGGATTTTTCAGGTCCTGGTGCCTTGTCCACTTGCCTCTATAGACAATCTTCAATACTTTATTGCCCATCTTCATATGGTTCATGAACAGCTGCCTCAGATAGTTGTTTTTGAGGGAAGCTATACCATTGTTGCATTGCTTTTATGGGTCTATATTATCTTGTTGAAAAAAATCCACCCATGACTCATAAAAATGGGTCTATATTATATTGTCAAAAGATGTGTTCAGCGAACACATCTCCATCGACAAGTAAACAGCGAACTCTGTAATCCCAGGGGAAAAAAGTACTTGGCCGTCATTGGGGATTTGCCCTTTTCCCCACTGTAGTGCAGTCTTGCAGTTGGTATATTTAGTTATGGGGGGTGTGGGGGGCAAAGCCCCCTACTATGTAGAATTTGAATGTTTTTTTTTTTTAATTAGGCCAAGAGCTTTTTTCCCCAGGAAGAAAGTCACTGATATGGCCGTTCTGCGATTACAGAGTTCGCTGTTTACTTGTCATTGAAGACGTGTTTACTGAACACATCTTTTGACAAGATATTATACACCCATTTTTATGAGTCATGGATGGATTTTTAAAGAACTTGTTTGCAGAGCTCTGCAAACACAAGATACACTGGACTGCAGTTTTCTGTTCCTTTCGTCTAATATTAAATATACCACCATATTGTTCTCTTAGAATTTAGACTTCGGAGGCATTTTGAATTGATGCAACTGCTGCTTGTATGAGCCTCATCAAGTATTCTTTTCAAATCAATGTCCTCTCGTCTAGGTCAGTTTTAGGTTCTGTCATCTGTAATCCTAATCCTAAACATGCTCCCCACCCCCACTTGCATGTTACAAGTTATTTTATTACAATAGTCTAAAAAATACTGTTAAATAAGCAGCACAGGAACAATCAAAGATCTAGAAATTAATTGTCACAACAAGTATAAGACTGAACTCTCTGGACTTAAGCTGTTTCAGGAGATTTTGTTACGGAATATTTGTTACAGGTCAGAAAGAATTCTCATGGACAGTTTGCTGACAGTAAGCGCACTCTTTGGAACTGCAAACATTTAAATGCAAATAGAGAGAGCACATACTTAAATCCAAAATTGCTATGTCTTATAGATCCCTCTTCTTCAACTATTGGCCATCTTAGAATTTGCACATACAAAAGCAGTTCAGATGTGGGGAATGCTCTCTGTCGGCAGCAGATGGATTTGTTGTCATGAAAAAAAACTATTAATGTTTACAGTGAGTTTATTTCACGTACATTGCAATTAATTGTTCATTGTTTCAGGACTTGCAGTATTGAGTCCTGAACTTTTAATAGGTTGCCGTAAACTAACTGTCTGACTATTAGCACTATACATTCACTGTCCATTATTTCTTTTCTTTTCATAATTGTAGAAATGGAGATCTATATTATAAATACTCTTGTCCACTGGGATATAAATTCTATTATGCTAACACCACAGTGTAAGAACATTGATATTCTAAGATGCAAAGTTTAATAGAAGAATGTGTAATTCATCTTAGTCAGTACATTTTCCTCTTATCTTATATTGTGTATGCACTCCTATATTTTACAGAGAACAAACTCAGTCTGAGCTGATATGAAACTCACTTCACTGGGCAGTTTTTTCATCTTTTGGTTCAGTGACTACAGAGCTAAGAAGGCATTTTTATCAGCCTTTTGTACTATACTGTTGATAACAGGAACATTATTTTGTTTTACTTGAACAAAACCTTCATCTAAAGCTTCAACATTTTACATGGACTATCCTAAGGTACCCACCTGGAACCTTATTACTTTTTAAGGGACCCATACAAATCTAATTTGTAAAGGCAGGAGTCATCATGGTTCAGAGACTTCAAATTCCATTATTTCTTTTTTTCATTTCCTTCACCTTTGAAGCATTCAGATTGTATTATTCTATAACAGTGAGGTCAGAAGAGGTATTAAAGCAAATTACGAAATGTAGATTGAATCAAATTATTTGAAAAATCCAAGAAAATCATGAACTTGCAGCATCGTTTTGTACTGTAAACGAGCAAACTGAATAAATCTAAAAGAATGCATTTGTTTCTTTAATTCTGTAAATCTGCAAAACAAAGTATTTATTGGATAAATACTAAAAGTCAACCTGGAGCATTTGGAGACAGTGAAGAATCCATTGATGAACTTTTCTTATTGACCTGTTCAATAAAAAAAGGTGTAGGGATGAAACTGGGTTACTGATTATCTGAGCCATCTATAATGAATACTCATGGCAGTATGAAAACAGTGAACTGCTTTGGAATTATGCCTGCTGTAGAGATGAAAGGTTATCAAGAAAGCTTGGTTCTGTCATGTGACTGTCCTTAAATTTAGTTAGTTTTTAGTATAACATGATTAAGAGTTTGTGTTTTCATTTATTAAGTCTCAATGCATAATTCTAGTTAGATATGATAAAAGATCCATGTATTGTTCCTGGTTACTAACCCTTTGATACTTTAAATTAGTGCATACTGTTTTTCTAGAGACAATTGTTTGAGACTTTTAGTGGTTGTGTACTTGCATTATCCTTGGTATTTGTGTTATTTAACAGATTGTGTCATTCCATGAATCTGTTTGTATAGTAACATATTATGTCTGATATGCAACATATGTTTTGTACATATAGCTCATGCCTTGGATTATGATCAGAAAGTTGTGTTTGGATCATTTCACCCACTTGGATAAAGAAACATACATTTGAATAAACACACTGTCCAAACTTGGATTTGGGTAGAAAAGCTCCGCATAATCACATTAGTCCCTGGCAGGTTTATTCATTGTTTTTCTTAAATTACTAAGAAAAAGACTTTTTATTTTTAATCAAGTACTACAGTCTCACAAATAACATAGAGAAACATACAGTATTTTGATTATGTACCAAATATACTAATTACAGAGGGGGAAGGAAAGTAGAAGTCTTATGAATGCGTTTAATATGAATGTACATTATGGATACCGTGAATGCACTGACTTCAGCATTCTAGTGCAAAATATGAAAGGTGCCATACGTTGACCACCAACAGCTACGATGATTAGTAGCAGTTTGAACAGAATTAAGGGAGAATTACCTGCAACGGTAGGGAGAAGAGTCTACAACAGAAGAACCAAAGATGTTGCTTAAGTGAGACATAAAACAGGTTAAAGACGAAAGCACAGTTTATAGTAAGAGGGAGAAGAAAGTATAAAGGAAAAAAGGGTATGTTTGTTATGTCATAAAGGGCTGTTAAATATACATAGAACTGCATTGCTTTGAAATTGAAGGGGGGGGAGGTTCAAAATACCAGCAGATGAATTTTGAATGATAGCTATTAAGAAAAAGAAGTTGTGGGGTATAAAGTAGAATACATAAATGTTGTCATAAAAGTAGAAGTTCATACAACTGTCAGTAAAACAATTTTCTTGGACAAGGAGAAACCCTGTGATGCAACAGAAGGTATTATACAAAGCGTATAAATAATTAGACTCAGTAGTACGTAGTTTATTTATATCTGCAGTAGTAAATGAGACACTAGGGAGAGGAAAGGAGTGTGCTGGATCACCTCTTTAAGGAAACTAGGTTGTTGGAGTGAATATTATCACGATCAGTAATTTGGATTTCCTACTTAGCAGGGTTATTATCTACTTTATTCTATTCCATTAATAATTTAAAGCTTCTCTTGAAATGTTACAGGCAGCCTGTGCTTCTAAGGTATACAGGAAGAACACTTGATAGATTGAATACTTAAGAAGAGAATGCTCTATTACCTATTGGTTTGAGATAATGCTAAAATATACACATGTAGAGTCAGAGATAGCACTGACGGTGCCCCACGTGTGAGCTTCTGAGATAATGCTATGGACAGCTATATGCATAAATTGCATTGCGGAATAAGTACAAATCTTACCTCTTTATTTTATTTCATTTGTAATACAAAAGACTGTAGGTATTTGTTTGGGAGGAATATTCCATTTCCCTTCCCTCAGATCTTATGCCTACATCCAATTTCGTCTCACTGTCATGAAAGCATGCTTAGCCTGAATGGGAGGAGTAATGCTAAAATGCCTGTGACCTTGTAGAGATTTCCTAAAGTACTTGCTATAGCAATGGCCGGTTATATCTCTAACTGGTCTGGAGAGAAAAGGAGATATTTTTCAAGACCAGAATAAAAGAATGTTCATCTGTTTCCTTATGTTTTCACCATGATTATAGAAGTTAAGTGACTGGTTCAGCCATAAACCTATTTAATTAAAGGACATGGTTGCTTCTATTTGGGTACCAATGAGAAACACATTGCTGAGATTAGTAGGATGTTTTCAGCTTTTGTGAGTTTAAAATATTATTATTATTATTATTTTTTTGGAGGGGTTTAGGAAGAGCTTATGGTTGTTTAGTCAAGAAATAAGGGAGTGGAGAGCAGATTAAAGATGGGTTTGAATAGCTGAAGTTGAGAAACTGGATCAAAGCATAACAGTGTCATTAGCATAAAGAGTGATAGATGGTTAGGGGGATTGTAAGTTAGTTTGTTAACAAAGTTTGAAAACAGCAATGTAATGATTAGAAATCCCTGGGGTACTCTTTTGGTAAGGGGTACAGGATGTGATAGGGTTGAGCTTATTTTGATTTTACCTATTTGTTAAGAAGTCTTGGAACTAGGTGGCACTGTTGGAGGTAACTTCGATGCCTTGGAGGGAGAGAAGGAGGAGGAGGTGGTCAATAATATCAAAAGCTTTAGTAAAGTCAGTGATGAATGGTCCTGAAAGGTTTCATTTATCCCTGTTGAGAAGGGTCTTATCTGTAAGAGACATTAGTGCTGTCATTGACCTCAGGCCACTCCAGAATCCATAATATTTAAGAGTCAGCAAATGGTACTATTGGATACAAGTGAACAGTTGGTTATAGGTTCATAGGTGCGTAGGTTTGTACTAGGCTAATGGCCCTAGAGCCTTTAAAAGCCTACCCATATGATTAGCCTAGCATTGTGCCACCCGACCTTACTTCCCAGTGCCTCTGTCGAGTAGAGCCACTGGAGTGATCCTCGGGGTGAATTTACTATTTCCCATCCACTCATAAAGATTCCTCTTGAAGAGGGCCAGTGAGGTTCTCTGATTGACATGTATAGGAAGTTTATTCCATAGCATGGGCAGTCTCTGGGTTATGAACCTGTCCCTTCAGCACGTTCTGTTGATTATGGTAATGACATTGAGGTATGTGGAGCATGTGGTGAATAGGGATTGGGATTTCTTTAGATGTAGCATTTCTAACAGAGCTGGGTCAGACATGGCTTTGTAAGTCAAGCAGAGATCACCTCTAAGTAGGCGATATGAGACAGAGAATAGTTGGAGTTTTTTGAGTCTGTCCATATAGGACAAGTGTTTAAGGCCTAGGATCCTCTTTGTGAGGTACTTTTGCAGAGACTCCAGTTGTTGCAGTTGTCTATTTTGGTACATGGCAAATAGGGCATTGTACTTGATGACTGGCTTAATGAGGGAAGAGTGGAGGGAGACAATGACCTCTTTCTTCCTGGATGCAAAACCCTTAGAAATGAGATGTGCCACATAGAAGGACTTTCTGACCACAGTGGCAATGTGATGGTCAAAAGAGAGGTTGCTGTCAACCTGTGTTCCCAGATCTCTTATAACATCTTTTGTGTTCAGTGGACTACCACTGATGTGGTAATTCATGGGAACTGCGTTTTTCTCAAAGTGGATGAAGACACATTTTTTGGCATTGAGCTTAAGGCCATGGTTCTGACACTAGTCATTTGTCTCAGTGAGGCCTTTTTGTAGGATGTCAACATCACTTGGGGAGTTAATTATAGCTCCTAACTTGCAATTGTTTGTGAACTTTGTCAGCCAGAGTCCCTTTGTGTTGGTCTGGACATCAGAGAAGTAGATACCAAACAGGAGAGGACCCAGGACTGAAACCTATGGGACTCCACTTGTGACTGGTCAGCAGTCTTACTTGGTGTCAGCTACTTTCGCACTGTGGGTTCTATCTCTGAGCCAGTTTGCAACCCACCTAGTGATATAGGGGTTGATGCCTAGCTTAGTGAGTTTTTCTGATTTCTGAGTGGGGAATGGTATCAAAGGCCTTGGCCAGATCAAGGTAGGCTGTATGAACCACCTTGTCTTCATCCAAAGCTCTGGTGACTGACTCAAAGAAGTCGACCAAGTTGAGCAGGCGTATTCTACCCTTCACAAACCAAACTGTGTGGGATACAGAGTTTGGAGATTCCCTATATCCTTGTTTATTAGGTCCATGATGATGCGTTCCATAGCTTTGCATAACAGACTCTTCAGGCTAATGGGGCGAACGTTCTCAGGGTCTGTAGTCACTCCTCCTTTGTGGAGAGGGATGACAGTAGCAGTGCGCCATTCAGTATGAACAAAGCTTGAGGTGAGGTTGTGATTGAACAGGGCACACAGATGAGGTGCCAGTCCACCCTGTAGTTCATGTAGAACACAGCCAGGGATATTGTCAGGTCCCATAGAAAGTGTATTCTTGGCCTTGGAAAATGCTGTTTTAACCTGTGCAGCAGTAATACTGGGTGCTTGGCAATCTACTGATATTGTGATTTTTCCTTTGGGGTGTAAAGTTGGGACTGAATCTGTTAGTCAGTTTATTGGCAATATCAGTTAGCTTGGTATAAGAGGTACCATTGTGCAGTAGCTTAGAGCAAATCTGGGTATTGTCGTGGAGAATCTTTACATAACTATAGCAGGTCTTGTGTTTGTCTTTACTATCTGTTGCAATTCTGTTTTCATAGCTAGCTTTAGTGGATTTGATGAGGGATTTCAACTTTTAGTTGAGGCTGATAAGAAAGTTTTTCCAGTCTTGGGACTTCACCTTATTCCATATCAGTTTCCTCCTTCTGTTGTAGAGTATGTTTATGGCAGGGGACCACCAGACTGACTTCCTTTTTTTGAGGAGAACATCTTGGTTCTATTGAGTATGGTGAGATCCATGCATTTGTGTACGTGTTCATACAGTGCATTGGTGTATAATTCAGCAGTCATGCAACTGTTCTCCATTTACATGGGTGCCATGAAATTAGCCACCTCTGTTTTTAGGAGCCCAAAGTTAGCTTTGGATAAGTTTTTCATGGTGGTTACTTTTGCGGGGGGGGGGGGGGATTTCCAAGGTGATTAGTCTGTGGCTGAATCTAAACAGGAAGGAGCTGACTATTGGTGTAGAGCAATGGTTGCCCATGTTAGAAATGATGAGGTCAAGGATGTTGCTACTTTAGTGGGGGTAAGAATGAGCTGGTCCAGAGCATTGGAATTAATGAACTCTAGGAAACGTTGGGCAAGTGCATTGGTACATGAGTAGTTTTCCCAGTTAATGGAGGTGTAGTTGAAGTCACCTAGTATGAGAGTGTTAGGTTGGACCCTAATATTCTCCAGGGTGCTTAGGAACATGGAGTGTGAGTCTTGATCCATTGTTGTGGACCTATAGCAGGCTACAACCTGGATTGTTGTCTTACCTAATGTTAGCTGTAATTGAAGTATCTCTGATGTGTTATTTTGGGCTACCTGTCTGGAGGTGTGCACATCCTTTATGATGTATAATATGATATGAGTATTTTATTTTTATTTATTTTATTTACATTTGTTTACCGGGAAATTCCGACTGGACGCAGGCCCTTTTTCAGAGGATGCCTGGGGAGAAAAGCTCCACATCATGTACATGATAGAGATACAAGGTTGCAGCAATAGTAAACAACATTACAGATTGTTGGCTTTAATTCATTAACAAGATATTGATTATCAACAGTATATACAGAAAATGTTGCAAGTTAAGATAGTTTCTTGTCATTTATAATATTAGTAACAAAGTTGTCAGATATGATGTTAAAGTATGTAAAGACAACTAGCTATTTCTGACTGTGGTTAGTAGTGGCGGCAGTATAGTTGGGTTAAGAGTCTAGGTGGGGGTGTAAGGGTGGGGATGTTAGTCTGGATTAGAACAAGGACAAAGCCAGTGCAAATTTAAGTGGAATTTGACTTCAGTCTTGAAAAGGCTGCTGGAAGGTAGAGTAGTTATAGAGGGTGGAAGATTGTTCCAAAGTTTAGATATGGTACATGAAAATATGGCTTCTGCTGCTGAGTTTTTGGGTTTGATAACAGTGAGTTGATTTTTGTTGCTTGATCTTAAGGGCCTAGTGGGGTGATAGGAATGGAGAAGGGTTTGAAGGGAAGAGATGTTAAGGGTGGTTAATAAGTTTATGAGCTAGGGTGAGTTGATTAAAGTGAAGGAGTAGTGGGAGTTCTAGCCAGTTTAGTTCTTTAAGGGAGATACAATGATGGCTGCGGTAGGAGGTTCCAGTGGCAAATTTAGCAATTTTGTTGTAACAAGCATCCAGCTTGTGTAGGTCTGTCTGTCTAAGATTGGTAAGTATCAGGGATGCATAGAGTAGGGTGGAGATTAGCTGCAAATTGGCTAAGGAGATTCTAGCTGCCTTGGTTAGGAACTGGTGGCTTCGATATAATGCACCAAATTTCTTATGAACTGTTTTTATTGTGAGAGATATGTGGTTGCCAAATCTAAGTTTGTTGTCTATTTCCACACCAAGTAATTTTGTGTGTTCTGATGGAGAAATATTGGCATTGTCTTTGGCAAGAATGTTGAAGTGGGGGGTGTTTTGGGTAGCTTTGAAAGGTTGGAACAGGAGAAGTTTTGTCTTACTTGGGTTGAGTAGGAGCTGAGCATTGGCTAGCTAGCTTTCTACAGAAGATAATGATTCCTGTGTGATTTGTTGTAGTTCTGGAAGAGTGGGGGGCAGAGCAGATGAGAGTAGAGTCATCTGTGTAATGTATAAGAGATGTGTGGTGGCAGTATGTAGGTTGTTAGTGAAAAGTGAGAATATCAGAGGGCCAAGGATAGACCTCTGGGGAACTCTGAGAGTAACCAGGAGGTGAGGTGATGTGTTATTGTCCCAGATTACTGATTGCTGGTGTCTGTGTAGATAGCTGTGGAACCAGTTGCAGGCCGGTTGTGAGAAGGAGAGGTTGGGGAGAGTAGAGAGTAGTAGAACATGAGATCCCATGTCACAGTATGGAAACACCAGTGTCTTTGGTCCAAGTTCTGGGGCCGGAAGTGGTAGAAAGAGCTATAGCCTGGTAGTGTATGGGTGCTTTATGCTGCTGTGTACCAGGTCTCTGTTACAGCACAAATGTCAATATTCTCCATTTTAAGGAGTGCTTCAAGTGAGTGCATTTTGAGATTTAGACTTCTAGCATTGAGCAGCATGACCCTGAGATTGCATTTGTTTGTAGCTGTTACGGAGGTAATTTGGTCTTTGGAGCACTGCCTAAAAAGTCACTATAGGGGTGGCAAGAGCCTTGGCCAGTATCTGGAAGCCCAGGGTTGACAGATGCAGGCCATATCTGGCAAAACATTGAGTTCTGTCAATCATGTCATCCCAGGCAGACAGATACTGGATCCCCTTAGAATGACACCAGAAACTTAGCCAATTGTTGAAATCAATCATTTTCTGCTTGTACTGTGGTATCATTCTGGGTGATGGTAGGATGCTGCTCAGGGCTAGGGGTCATACCCGCCTAGGCTACATAATCCGAGAGCTCCTCCATATTTCTTTTCTTGTAGTCCAGGGAGGTACATCTCATGTCATTCACACCCATATGTACAATGACTGAATCATATTTGTACCTGTTGTTGAGGGACCTGAGTGCGTGGGTTATGTGGCAGATCCTGGCAACTGACAGGCAGCTGACTGTTACTTTCTCCTTATTCAACCAAGTGAGTGGCACATCAGTGTACCTCACTATCGAGTCACCTATGACTAGTGTGTTGGGCATGCTGTTTTGCCTTAGGGGCTTTGGTTGAGTGGCACACTGTTTAGCAGAGTTATGTGTCTCGTGATTAGTGTTGTGTTGTGATGGTCGAGTGCATTTCTGCCTTGGAGGTCCCTGCTGTTTGGGTAGATTTTTATTGAGAGCCTCCATGAAAGTGGGTGCATGGTTTGTGTTTTTATGTGAAGGCAGTGCTGTTGTGTGTTCTGGAGGTTTATGTGTTCCATGTGGTGTGGTGCAAGTGTTGACCTTCTCCTCTTGACCAACTTTTCCATTCTTGGCTGAAGAGTGCGTGGCTTTCAGTTTGGATATATAAGTGCCTCTCTCCCAAGTCTGAGTGTTAGGAGTTCGAGGGGAAGGTTGTCTGTGTACATGAGGCAGTTGCTACATTGCCTCAGAATGCCCAGGTTCACCAAGTTAATAGGAGATAGCACAGGGAACTGACCTTTAGACATGCCTGTAGGAGTGGGCATTAATAATAAATACTGGAGCTGTTGAGCTGTTTCCTTGTAGAAGGTTTAGTGCTAGTAGCACTTTTGTGTGCTACAATAATTGCTACAAGATGTCTGGTAAAGTGCTAGACTAATACGCTAGTAAAATTGCAGGAGAGGAGAGAACTAGTAGATCTAAGGGAAACATTGAAGAGTAGACTTTGGCAACACTCAGTTGCTTACAAACAGACCTGGATACAACAAATCTGTATCTGGGCTAGACTAGTGACAGGAAAGGTGGGAAACAAGTGCAAATGCAGGCTTTTAAACTAAAAAGTTGAGAGAGATGGAAAAACTGCCCAAACAGCCAGTAAACTACAATTTCTGGGTCAGAAACCACTCCTGTTATAGTAAATAGGATACCTAGTGCTTTCCACTCCCACTGACAAGCTAGAAGGCTTCCTCCAACATAGAAAGGCTTGGGGCGGGGCTCAGAAGTTTACAAACAGTCTTGGATACAGCAAATCTGTATTTGGACTAGACTAGTTACAAGAGAAGTGGGAAACAAGCTCAAACACAGGCTTTTACACCAGAATGGTTGAAAGAGATGGAAAAACTTCCGAAATGGCCAATAACTACAATTTCTAGGCCAGAAACCACTCCTCTTGTGGTAGATAGGCTACTTAGTGCTTACCACTCTCATTGATAAGCTAGAAAGCTTCCCTTCAACACAGAAAGGCTTGGGTTGCCCAGAAGCTTACAAACAGTCCGGTATACAGCAAATCTGTATCTGGAGTAGACTAGTTACAGGAAAGGCAGGAAAGAAGCTTAGAATATTTTTTTTTACAGAAAGGCAGCTAAAATATCACTAAATACAATTTAAGTGCAGTGCAAGCTAGTACATATGAGTGTGTAGCAATATTAGAGCAAATACAGTTTAAATAAATGCAATTTATTCAAACTGTATTCTGAACTGAATTCAATTATTGTTTTATTCAACTCTGAGCAGTTAAAAAGTGCCAAAAAATATACTTTTCAACTGAGAAGCACACTCAGTCAGAACACAAAGAGATTTTTTTTTTAAAGTGGAAAGGGAGAAAGCTGCAACAGAAGATAATTTACTGTTAAGAACCTAAGTGGGTTGGCCTTCTCTAATGTTCTCTCTGTATTAGGTAGAATGAGCTAATGACACTAGACTGGGAGGAGTGTCCCAGTTGAAATATACAGTATGGATGGGCAACTGCAAAGCCACCAAGTATAAGAACAAGACACCAATAGGGAGGGCGGGTAGGAAACTATTACAGCTACTAGCTGTAGCCACTAACCCACAATTATTACGTTAAAGAAGTGCAATTCAATGAAATAAATGTTAGAAATAACTTATTCTGCTCTTGGAATCTTAAGGAACTTCTGCTTTGTCCCAGTGATGAATCATCATTCCACAGCCTGATAAATACAAGCACAGCCCCTTGCAGACACAGGGTTTATATACCAGAAAGGTTGGAAGAATCTAGAGGCGCAAATTACTACCCAGTCCTATTAGCCCCTGCTCTTACACCAATCACTTGTGCTAGAGAAGGTTAGGAACCCCTGTTACTCAAAACAACAAAGAGGCAAGACACTATCAGCAGAAGATGGCTGCCAGAAACACAGGAAACTCAACAAACAAAACTACCAGGCCTGGACAACAGCAGGCCTCTATCTAGAATATGCTCCCTGAGTAGAACACAGAAACCTCACAATAAATGCACAGAAAAGCACAGAAAGAGCATTCACAAACAGAAAATACAAGTCTCAGTATGAAAAAGCAGTTTACAGTTTAGTAATTCAGTAAAATGCAATTACAATAATGCACACTATTACAGCTACTAGTTGTAGCCACTAAATGAAAGTTTTAAGCAGATAAAGGAGCAAGGAGACTCTAGAGAATACTTTTAACTTCAAACAAATCAGTTATATGATACCTGACTAGAACACAGAAACCTCACAAAAATTTACAGAAAAGCAAAGATAGAGCACTCGCAAACAGAAAATGCAACTCTCAGTATGAAAAAGCAGTTTACAGTCAATTATACAACGACCTCCCCACATTAATATTCCAAAACATGCATGCTGATTGGTCAGTGTGCATGTTGTAAATCAGACTTATACTAATGGAAAAAGGTCCGGTCACCCGGACTTTTTCCATTAGTATAAGTCTTTTTTTTTTTTTTGGACAGTAAAGGAGAACGGAAGAGCTCTGTTGCTGTTATCTCACTATGTTAAATGAGTTTAACATAGCGAGATATCTTAAAAAAAAACAACGGAGGTCTTCCTTTCTCCGTTGCTTTTTTTAAAGCTGTCTTGCTATGTTAAACTCTTTTAACATAGTGAGACACATTTTTAAAAGCAACAGAGATCTTCCTTTCTCCGTTGCTTCCACACACAGTTCTGATGTACTGCGTAACCATATGCATGCGCAGTACATCAGAACTGCCACAGAATACTGGACAGCTGTGGAAGGGCAGCAAGGAGGCATTATACAATGCCATTATTTAAGAAAAGTAAGTATTTTTTTCTTAAATAATGTCATTGTATAATAGCAATAACCCACTTCTGGGTGTGGGTAATGCTGGATTTACCCACGGTTGTCTTTGTTTGGCCACTTGGGCTTCGCCTTCGTGACCAAACCACACCAGCCGTGGGTAAATCCAGCATTACCCACACCCAGGCATGGGGTATTGTTTAAGTAATTTGGTAAAAATACAATTAGAGCAATGAAACAATATCTAGCAATGAAAAATACAGTTAAAACAGTATAAAACAGTACATAAATGCAGTGAAACAGTAAATAAATCTTTATAACAGTGCAAAATATAGTAGATTTGCTGTATAGCACAAATATAATGGTAAAGAAGTGCAATTCAATGAAATAAAGGTAAGAAATAACTTATTCTGCTCTTGGAATCTTAAGGAAATTCTGCTTTGTCCCAGTGATGAATCACCATTCCAAAGCCTGGTAAATACAAGCTTACAGATGTTACTTGCCAGAAAATGATCTGGCTTCCTGAAATGGATAATGGAGGCAGAGGCATACTAATGCTGGGGCAGTGGGTACAGTCTGCCCAGGGGTAAACAGAAAAGGGCTGCAACCATGCGTTTTAAAAGCTTTTCAGATTTGACCAAGATCCAGCTCTGAAATAAACACTCTGTTCCTTTTGTGTGTGTCTGTGTGTCCATGCATCCATGCATGAAAACGTGGTATAAGAGTGGAGGAAAATTGTAAGGAACTACAGGCAAGACCAGAGAGAACCACGGTTGTTTTTAAAATCAACAACCTTCTAGTTGTACAGTAATACAATGAAATATGGAGTTTTGCAGTGGAATTGTTTTTTTTTTTAATTGAACCTGGTGAACTGGATTAATCACAGCAAGTGAACCAGCCAGGCCATTGTGGACTACCAGACTGAAGGTAAGCATTTATATGTACGTATGTATGTATGCATTTATTTATTTATTTATTGATTGATTTTTTAATATGGATATAACCATATTTTCTTTCTTATTTTTGGAGGGGGGAGGGTGGTGGTGGCTAGGTGTGTGTGTGTGTGTGTGTGTGTGTGTGTGTGTGTGTGTGTGTGTGTGTGTGTGTGTGTGTGTGTGTGTGTGTGTGTGTGTGTGTGTGTGTGTGTGTGTGTGTGTGTGTGTGTGTGTCTGTTTGCATTTATCTGAATATTTTAAAGTTTGGCGTGTGTGTGTGTGTGTGTGTGTGTGTGTGTGTGTGTGTGTGTGTGTGTGTGTGTGTGTGTGTGTGTGCACGTTTGCATTTGTTTAAATATTTTGAAACTAGATATTTATATTCTTCTTTTTTTTTTCATTGTACTCTTCTGCCCTCTTTTTCTTTGGTGGGGTGGGGGTAGCTAGCTGGGCTATGGGTTAAGGTAACATGCCCTTTCACTTGCTCAGGTTAAGTTCTGCCATTAAGGCTAGCAAGTGAATATTTTTGTTAATAAATTAATATTTATATCCTTTTTTTGGGGGGGGGGTTGACCAGCTGTGCTGTAGATGAATGTAACTTGACCTTTTCATTTGGTTGCTTTAATTTCCACCCTTAAGATGCATTTGCATGAATAAATCTGAATATTTATGCTTTTTATTGGTGGGGTAGGTTGCAGTAACTTTGTCCTTTTAGGTTCATAGGTTCATAGGTGTGTACTAGGCTAATGGCTCTGGAGCCTTTACAATCCTAGCCCATAGGATTACCCTGGCATCTCACCACCCGACCTTAGCTCCCATTGCCTCTGTCGAGTAGAGGCACTGGAGTGATCCCCAGGGTGAATTTTATAGGTTCACAGGTGTGTACTAGGCTAATGGCCCTGGAGCCTTTACAAGCTTAGCATATTATTTTAATGGCTAGCCAGTGTG
The DNA here is from genome assembly GCF_019279795.1 of Protopterus annectens. Taxonomy (NCBI): domain Eukaryota; kingdom Metazoa; phylum Chordata; order Ceratodontiformes; family Protopteridae; genus Protopterus; species Protopterus annectens. Next base: position 486,425,522 of record NC_056744.1, read on the forward strand.
CATTTGTGTGAAATAAATTGTTTTGTTTTTTTGTTGGGGGTGGCTAGCTGTGCCTTGATAACTTAACCTCTTCATTTGCTCAGCTTGAAGTCTGGTATTAAGGGGTGGCTAGTGCACATTTGTGCAAAATAAATTGGAATATTTATGTTTTTTTTTCTTTGGGAGGGGTCTGGTGCCTAGCTGTGTTATTGATGAATAACTTGTGCTCAGTTTAAAGGCAGGCATTAATGGCTAGTGTGCATTTGTATGAAATAAATTGGAATATTGTATGAATCACATTTGAAACTTTCCCCACTTTTACAGAATGTTCTTGTATTTGCTTAACATGTTTGGTTTGCAATTTACTATCATATTGTTTGCTTAGTTTATAGTCTGCCTTTACGTGACTAGTGTACATTTGCATGAAATTCTCTCTCTATCTCTCTGTCTCTCTCTGGGTGCTGTATTTGTAAAACCAAGTAGAAACTGTCCCTGATTTTGCAGAATGTCCCTACGTTTGTTTCATCTTGATCTATTCTTAATAGAATTTAGTGTCAACTGTCCACATAAGTTACCAAATACGATCAACTCATAGGGGTGTGTTGTCTCAGCTTTTTAAAGGACAGGATTTTTGACAGTTAGTTTTAATCCATGATTCTGATGTTATTTGTTTGGGACAAGCCTTCCTGTAGGACGATTGAGTATTTTGGGGATTTAATCACTGTTTCTTATTTGCTACTTGCTGGCCATTATTTTGTTTAATTTCATCATTATTGCTAAAAACAATTGATATAGGGAAGGAGGTGTTAGAAAAAAAATCTCTGTGGGGGGTAGGGGGTCTTGTTCAAAAGAATTTCTGCTCCAGGTGTCAAATATGCTAGGTACGCCATTGAATGCAGGTACTGAAAATGAATGTATGAATAATAAACATTTAGCAATGTGACAGAATAAGAACTTTGCACCCAATTTTAAGTAGGTCTCTAGAGATAATAATGTAACTCATAGAAAATACATTTTATATTGAGTAATACATTTAAATATTATATAGAAGGAAATTAATACTGTTTGAAAGGTATATAAATCAGGTTGCAGTGAATATATGAATAGTTTTATGTTCAATTCACTGAAGACAATTTTCTTAAGAAATGCAGAAAGCATACTTTCTTGATAAAGAAAAGAAGAAAACTTCATTTGAAGAAACTCTTGTACAAAAAAAAAATATAATGTTATTTAGGGCCAAATTCTCATAACATCATTTTTTCTGTGTCTTTGTGTTGGCTAACAGTTATAGTCAAGCACCAAGGTCACCATTACTACTGACATCCAGCGATGAAACACTCAGAAAACAATCCATCAATCAAATCATCTGTCTAGGCTTTACATTTTCAATGCTGATTTCTGAAGGAATCTATACTGACAGATTTTGAATTCAAACAATTGTCATACTGCATGCATGTTATAACTTTATTATTTACCCACAATTTCTAGTCTTTATGAGTCTAAATGGTTTTCTGTACTTAAACTCACTACTGAAAATTAGAGTATTCTGTATTTTAGTTCCAAATATTTTTATTTGATGAGATTTTGAAGTATGAAACTGCTGTGACTGTATAAATGTTACAGAGAAGCAGTATGTTGCTATAAACCACTGCAGCCATGACACATCTAAATAATTCTATTACACCTAAAATTGTACTCATTATATCAGCTTCAGAGTGCCAAAAATCTGAAACAAAGAACAAAATCACAGGAGAGGAGTGAGTCTCAAAAGTCACTCTTCTCCTTAAAGCTTCTTTTTGGGGGGCAGGGGGTCAAACCCCCCCCACATACCGTCATGTGTGGGGAAACCCCCAGAACACCCACATTTATATTATATATAAATATATATATATATATATATATATATATATATAGAATATGTATCTATATATAAATATATATATATATGTATATATATAGAATATGTATATATATATATATATATATATATATATATATATATATATATATATATATATATATATATATATATCTATAAAAACTGCGGTGGTGGTGCTGTGGTAATGTTGTCACCTCACAGTAAGATGTTGTCCTGTTCGATTCTCAGCTAGAGTGTCTTCTGTGTGGACACATGCGTGAATGGGTGTACCTTCGCTGAAGGTTGTGCATCAGAGCCGGCAACTCGGTATGTAAAAATCTACTGCCAATCATTAGCGGACCAGAGTTCCGCTGTGGTGACCCCTAACCGGGAAAAGCCGAAAGACACAACATATATATATATATATATATATATGTATATATCAATTCCAAAATCAGCATACCTTGAGAAAGGGCATCTTGGACTTAGGATATATAAGCCCGATCATTCAGTTTCTGCATTTCAGATCTCATTCTTGTAGGTCCCGATATTTTAAATGGTTACCTGGAAATATAGAGCTCTGAATTCTTTAATAAACAATTCTAGTTTTAAACTTCTTTGTTTTTTTCTAAGCAGGTATGTTATAATGCATATTGCAGCAGTTTATGTGATAAGGTTTTATTTATATAGTTTTTTGAAAAGTGTATGTGTAGCTTTATTTTCTTCTTTTAAATATGTTGTCCCCTTTGTAGCAGACCATGAACTACCTCAATACTCCCCCCCCGTCTGGGAAGAGACAGAGGCATACCACTATGGTATCATACACATGGCCTCAAGGATTTTTCGTTTTATAACATACCCACCTGCCTCATGTCTGATGGGTAATAATGCAAGCTGATAAAACTAAGAAGGTATGTTGATTTATGCTCCAATATTTGTAAGCTGAGTATGTCATCTCCTAGTATCAACAATGTGGCTACCATCCATGTTTAAGACACTTGCTCCTTCTCTGAGATTGGCAAGTTTGTAAAATACTGATATATTTCCTATCACCCCATGTGATTTCTGATGTGCTTGTCTCACTGGTTTTCAAGTAATCGTTGGAAACAGGATACGTGGGACACATTCTACAGCTTGGCAATTGCAAATGTATTTACAGTGTCCACTTATGTGCACTGGATTAATTGTTTAAAAAATGACAGATGGATATAATTGCAATGTCTTTCATAATCCACATTGGCTAGATCTAAAAAAAGCTATTTATTTATAATTTAAAAGAGCTCATCTCCTGAAATGCTTATTTCAGGTGTTCTATTATGTTATGATTCAGAATGGAGTTGAGTGTGAAAAATACTTAGGGAGTGAAAGGAATCATATGAGGTAGTTTTTTATTTTGGATGAAGAAAGTAAAGTTGTTAGAATAATAGGCAGATACCAAGCATGTGATAGACTGGATATAGTATGAGAGCATTGTTTAGTCTGTATTTAAAGCTCTGTCAACCTGAAGTACACATCTATGCACAGACTGCTGTGCTTTTTGGTGACACTACATAAATATATAAATGAGTTAAAAGCAAATTTAAAATTTAATAAAAAAATTACAAATGCCTAGATGAAATTGCAATAAAAGAGGAGTGAAATACCATAAAATGAATGCAGCACATTTCCAGAAAAGTCAGTATATATTTCAAAGTGATGTACAGAACAAGCAGTACATATTCTAATGTACTATGCAGACAGAACAGCACATCTTTTGTTGTACTTTACATAAAGACCATGATGATTGCTTCAATGTACTGCATAATAGCTGTTTGCTTATTGGCAACTAATATAACAATGCATGTCGCATAAAGCAAAGATAATTAACCACCATTTAAGTTCTCATTATTAAAAATCTCAAGAGAGAAAGTACAATGTCGTGAAGTAACTTCAGATGGACAGAATTGTCAGGAAGACTTTCAAATTCAGTTTAAAGAGAAGGTGCAGAAACAATTTTTTTCTCAGCAGGACTGAGATTATTTTGCCACCTAATACTAACATCTTGTCTTATGACATAATGCCTTTCATTTTTGTTTATTATAATTGGACCTATTTGTTTGTTTCCTGATTTTCTGAAGACAAAAAGTATTTTGTAGTTTACCTAGTAATTAGTCTAAACAAGCAGCTCATTAAAAAAAGTTGGCATCTATAACTGTTCTTGTTTGTTTTGTGTTTTATTATCTATAGGAGTTATAAATTCTAAATAAACAAAAGTAGAGAGAGCTTATATATAGATATATATATATATATATATATATATATATATATATATATATATATATATATATATATATACATGTGTGTGTGTGTGTGTGTGTGTGTGTGTGTGTGTGTGTGTGTGTGTGTGTGTGGGGGGGGGGGCACTCAGATTGTCATTAAGACACTAATGACTGAAGCACAGAAGTGCAGTTATAGTATTTTATCCTGAATGACTGAGTTTGTAATATCCGGGAGATTTCTCCATTCTCTCTGTGCAGTGACCTCTGAGTTGTTATGTATAAGCATCTGGGTGCAAAGAGTGTAGCCAGGTTGGACTCCTTTTACAAACATCTTTTTAGTGATTTATTTTTTTTTTATCTCAGATGCTCTTTGCATTTGTGGGTATCACACTTTTGTGACCTCAGTTATTTGAATCATTTAGAAAATAGTTAAACCCTGGTATTGAGAAACATGTCCAGCATAATCGAGGATTACGTCCAGGAGATTAAGCTCAGAGTACGATGGTGCACAAAAAGAAGGGGTTAACTCATAGCTTTTTGTGACAGCTAACTAGTGAACCTACTTGTGCTAAGAGCAGTACCTGCAGTGAAAGCAGATAATCCAGAACTGCATCTAGGATTCAGGCAAGAAAAATGGATGAACACAGAGGAGGCGGTTACCTCAGCACATGTACATCTGCAGAGATGCAAGACGAATTGAAAAGTGACATTCTTCTTTAAAAAAAAAGTGCAATGATTAAATCTGATTTTTTACTACATAGTATGACAAAACTGTGAGCACAGTGCTTCAGGGAAAAGGGTAGCAAGAGAAGGATTACACTCAAGGGAACTGTGTAAGGATGGGTGTGGGAGTAAGGAGGGACGATACAACTGTTTTTGGACAAGTGGAGATTTTCTTTATTTTTTTAAGAATGAAAACTGCAAATGGATTAAAGGGGATGTGAAGATGTTATGGAAATATCTGATGGTCAGTAGCAGGAGCAAATGCACAAAAATTTAACATAGACAAAGACTGATAAGGAGGGTAGAAGCCCACTAAGGTAGCAGGGGAAGTGGAATCAAAGACATGCAAGTCAAGAGGTGACATAGCAATGCATTGACAGACAAGACAGGGGAACACCAGAATGGGGCACAGGGTGGGTGCAGTCTTCCATATCTCAACTACCATCTTCACTTGACATTCCCTGAGGTGTAGTTGGCAGGGATAGGCAGTGATGTGGGAACACCAAATACAAAATGAGCATTCCCAGGTGACCAATGTGTGCCTTTTGAAACTGGACTATCACCTCCTCCACCACTTCCACTGTCTCCCTGCATGTCACAAAATCATTATCTCCAGCAGTGTCACCAGAGGAGTAGATGGTGCTCCCAGGCAGTAAATCACCAGAAGGAGCAAGAAGGGTAGCTATCCTGCAGCACTTACTTCAGCTACCACAGAGACAGCCCAGTATACAGGTTGCAGAGATCCAGGGGATGACTTGGCATATTGGGGGACTGTAGATCTAAGCCTAACCACTGGCACGGCTATGGCAGCTGCTGCACAAAATTGCAAAATAAATGAATAGAAATAAAATAACAAACATAAAATAATTTCCAATGAAAGGATACTGGCAAATAAGCAAAGGACAAAAATAAATTTGCATATCATTATTAGAAATAATCTGTGAAGCATATACTGGATGACAACATATACATATATTATTACTGGTGTATAAAGCCAAAATCTGACTACCTGCAAATGTGTATGATGTAAAATGTTGCTAAGGTATGGTATGGTATGGTATCGCATGGTATGCTATCTTAAATGAGTGGTCACAAGTGGCCATACTGACTAGGGTGGACACAGTTGGACATACTGATTAGTGCAGTTGTGCCTATGAGTCCTGTAGGTTGGAGTACTTATCTGTCTATAAAGTGTGGGGAAATTATAGTGAGCCTGAGGCCACTGACCTTTCTGTATCTATCCAGTTGTGTAACTATTTTAGATATGTAGGACTGTAGGAATAGAATGGCAAAGGCTGCCCTGGCAAGCAGAATAACTATATAATTCCTACTCTGCATAGCACCCAAATTGCACTTCAAATACGTGTGCATCTAAGCATACCTACACTTAGCCAGTGCAGAGTGACAGACATGCATGCATGCTGATGTCTGATATTTAATACAGTATTCTTAACATAATTTGAATTACGGAAAGAAAATAAATAATACATACCCCTGCATTTAGAAAGCCTTTACATCCTCTGTCAGTATAGATGATTCTACTGTATGACCTCCAGAGCTGTAAAATAAAATATACCATTCTGTAACATGCCTGCAAACCATATGGTAGTATTCAGGATAGCTAGATATAGGTTCATAGGTTCATAGGTTCATACTAGGTTATCTGCCCTAGGGCATTTACAAGCATAGTGTGCTTGGCTTTCGCCACCCATTTTAAAATGAATTTTGCTATGCCCTTTTTCGAAGTTAGTATACTGTGCATCTGTCTAACAGTGACACAGAAGTGATACCCGGAGTAAATCTACGATCTCCCATCCACACATCAAGATTCCTCTTGAAGGGAGTCAATGAGGGACTCTGACTAACCTGGACTGGGATTTTATTCCAGAGTGAAGGGAGCCTCTGGGTTATGAATCTGTCCCTCCATCATGTCCTATTTATTTCAGTGCTGAGGTTTAAGTCTCTCGAGCGCGTAGCTCGATGGGATTTGGATTTTCTGAGGTGCAGCATGTCCATTAATTCCGGGTTGGACATGGCTTTATACGTCAGGCACAGATTGCCTCTGAGCAGGCGGTATGCCACTGAGTAGAGCTGGAGTTTCTTTAACTGGGCAGCATATGGCATCTGTTTGAGCCCTTTGATCCTCTTGGTGAGGTACTTTTGGGGTCTTTCCAGTTGCTGCAGGTGTCTGGTAAGGTACATCCCAAAAGGGGCATTGCACTCAATTATGGGCCTGATGAGGGATGAGTAAAGAGGCACGATGACCTCCCCTGATCTAGATGTGAATCCCTTCATGATTAGGTGGGCTATATAAAATGATTTTCTAACCACTTTGGCCACGTGGTTGTCGAATGAGAGATTTTTATCATCTTGGGTCCCCAGGTCCCTAATTACTTCTTCCGTACTTAATGGATTACCATCTATGTGGTAATTTGTGGGCACTTTGTTTTTGCTGAAGGGGATGACTATACACTTTTTGGCATTTAGCTTGAGGCCATGGCTCTGGCACCAGTTGTCTGTTTCTGTGAGGCCCTTTTGTAGGATGCTTGTGTCGGCTGGAGAGTCGATTATGGTGCCCAGTTTGCAGTCATCTGTGAACTTGGTCAGCCACAGTCCTTCTGTGTTGGCCTGTACCTCCGAGAAATATATACTGAACAAGAGAGGTCCCAGGACTGAGCCTTGTGGGACGCCACTTGTAACTGGTTTGGAGTCTGACATGGCTCCAGCAATTCTAACCATGTGGGTTCTGTCCTTGAACCAGTTTGCAATCCATCTAGTGACATAGGGGTTTATATTTAAGCTGGTGAGCTTATCTATAATGCCCGAGTGGGGTATTGTATCGAAAGCTTTTGCGAGGTCCAGTTAGGCTGTGTGGACCACCTTCCCCTCGTCAATGGCCTTGTTAACTCTTTCAAAGAAATCGACCAGGTGTAAGAGGCAGGATCTGCCCTTAACAAAGCCGAACTGGGTAGGATCCAGTGTCTGTAGGTCCCCAATATCTTTATTTATGAGGTCCATGATGATCCTTTCCATAGCTTTGCAGACCAAGCTAGTCAGGCTTATGGGGCGATAGTTTCCAGGATCCGTTGAGGCACCTCCTTTGTGGAGAGGGACCACTGTTGCTGTATGCCACTCTTTGGGTACATATCCTGTTGTAAGGCTGAGATTGAACAGTAGTTTTATGTTTGGGTTTAGTTTTTCTTGGAGTTCATGTAGGACACAGCCCGGGACACCGTCTGGTCCCATTGATGCTGTGTTTTTTGCTTTGGAGAGGGCGGCTCTTACCTGAGCATCTGAGATGTCAGGGGGGCAGCAATCTGCTGGGATAGATATTTGCCCTTTTGGTGGGGAAGGGGGGGAGAAGTTTGCACTGAACCTGTCAGCTAGGATGTTGGCAATGTCTGTGGGTTCGGTGTATTTTTTGTCATTTTGGACTAATTCTGAGCATATCTGGGGATTCCCACCCAGGTTCCTAACATAACTAAAGAAAGCCTTGTGATTATCCTTAGTGTCCTGTGCAATTTTTCTCTCGAAGCTGGCCTAAGACGATTTTATGAGTGCCCGTAGTTTTTTGCTAATACTGATCAGAGATGCCTTCCCTTTTTGGGATTTTGCTCTGTCATGTAGTAGCTTCCTCCTTCTATTGTATAGTTTGTTTATGGCTGGGGTCCACCAGACAGGACACCTGCCTTTGGAGGATTGGGTCTTGGTTTTGTTTGGGATTGATCCATGCATTCCTGAAGGTGTTCATAGAATGCATTTATAAGGGATTCTGCGGTCTGGGCCGTATTTTCCACAGGCCCGGGGGCTTTGAAGGATTCCACCTCGGTTTTGAGGAGTGTGAAATTTGCTTTAGAGAAGTTTTCCCTATGGTTTTCTGGACAGGGGCTGGGGTCGGGATGTGAATATCTAGTGAGATTAGTTTATGGTCTGATCTTACCAGTGAGGGATACACTTCTAGTCTGGAGCATAGAGTCCCCATGTTGGTGATGATCAGGTCCTGTATGTTTTCCCCTCTTGTGGGAGTGGTAACAAGCTGTTCCATAGCATTTGAGTTTATAAATTCTAGGATCCTTTGGGCTAGGGTGTTGGATCTAGAGTAATGCTCCCAGTCTATGTTTGGGTAGTAGAAGTTTCCCAATATAACGATGTTTGGAGAGACCTTCATATTTTCCAGTGTTCTCCGGAAGGCCAAGTGGGGTTCGTGGGTTTGGGAGTGTGGTCTGTAGCAGGCTATAAACTGGAAGGCAGTTTTACCCACTGTTAGTTGCATAGGGATAGTCTCTGATGCTTCGTGCTGTGCCACCAACCTGGAGGTGTGGGTATCTTTGACGAATATTGATACTCCCCCTCCTTTTGTGGTTCGGTCCAAGTTTTGGGGCCGAAAAACATGGTATGAGGTATAACCTGGTAGTGCTGGAGTGCTCTCGGGAGCCTTGAACCAAGTTTCTGTTACTGCACAGATATCGATGTTCTCCATGCTAAGGAGAGTCTTGAGTGCATGCATCTTGAGGTTTAGACTTCTGGCATTGAGTAGTATTACTCTTAGTTTTTTATCCCTTGTGATACCTATGTAGGTGGGTTTGTCTTTTGAGCCTTGCCTAAAAAAGGCACTATGGGGGTGGCAAGAGCCTTTGCCAATATCCAAAAGCCCAGGGGTGACAGGTGCAAGCCATTCCTAGCGAAGCATCATGGCTTGTTGAGCATGTCATCCCAGGCTGACAGGCATTGGATACCCTTTGAATGACACCAATACTTAAGCCAATTGTTGAAATTGATCATCTTGTCTTCATATTGTGGCATCATTCTTGGTGAGGGTAAGATGCTACTCAAGGTTAGGGTCATACCGGCCTGGGCTCCATGCTCAGAGAGCTCCTCTATGTCTCTTTCCATGTAGTCCAGGGAGGTACGTCTCAGGTCATTCACACCAACATGGACAATGACTGAGTCATATTTGTACTTGTCTTGGAGTGACCTGAGTGCTTGTGTTATGTGGCAGATCCTAGCACCCAACAGGCAGCTCACCATGACCTTCTCCTTGTTCAGCCTGGTGAGCGGGACGTCAATGTGCCTGACGATAGAGTCACCTATTACAAGTGAAATTATATGTCTCTGTAGACTGGACATATACCTGCATATACATCCTAGCTACCTTCTTTGACATCTTTTTACCACCAGCCAAGAAAGTGGCACTGATGCCTGCACTCCTTAACAGATTCTGGTATGCCAGTGACATCATATACTACTCTGGTAAGTCTGTGCCAGGCATCTTCTTTACACTGGGACCCCACATAGTAGCCCCAAGCAGGTGCTCCTTGTGCTTAATATGCAGCTTGCATAGGAGAATGTTTTACTCCTTGCAGCAACATTGTGCCACTCTCAAACACACACACAAACACACACACACACACACACACACACACACACACACACACACACACACACACACACACACACACACACACTCGCACACACACACATGCACACACACACACACACACACAGATATACAGTGTAATTAGAGGTTATGGCTATTGATTGTTTTGGCATGTGTCATGCAACATATCATGACATATGATGATGATGACACAACAAAGGACATTATACTAGTGCGAGTACTGGCAGAGTGTACCTAATGTAGCAAAGAAAATGTTGGCATAAATGGTAATAAATGTGTGTACTATGAGTATAATGCCTATGTATGAGATAAGATTTCCTTTTTAAAATATCCGTCAACTGCAAAAGTAACGTATGTTGAAAGACATTTTTACTGGGTCACTGACGTGACCACTCATGCACATTTTGCTCCACAGATTTCCATGCTAGTGTACAAGAATGAGACAACATCTTAGCACAACTAGCATGAAGAAAAAGTAATTCAATACCATGCATGAGATAATGCCTCATTAGCATAACTACCATGATTAGATGCTCCAGTTTGTGTCATGTAAGCCTTACCTGGAAGGTGGTCCACACAGCCTAACTGGACCTTGCAAAAGCTTTCGATACAATACCCCACTCGGGCATTATAGATAAGCTCACCAGCTTAAATATAAACCCCATCTTGTATAATGGCCACGTTTTAAGCTGTGGGGGTGGGGGTGTACAATGTACCTAAGCTATATGAACTGTGTCTATGTTTATGCAGGTGTGTGCATTACATACCACACAAACACACACACACACACACACACACACACACACACACACACACACACACACACACACACATACATATATAAAGAGAAAGATTATGATACCGCATATATTAAATAGTATTTATGAAATACATTGCTATGTGTATCTTCACATAAGTTAAGTTATTCGTTCCACACACATCATAATCCCTGGCAAATGTAAGTCATAAAAATTCATAGGTTCATATGTTCAAGTTCTTCTAGGCAGAGAATGAGAAGTTATTGCAGGTCCTCTGTCACCACTCTTGATATAGGACTGGTCATGGTAAGTCTGAACAACTGTACAGAGACTGTGCCTGTCAGGATGCAATTAATGATATAAATCCTTTTAATGGTCAGGGCAGAGACAACATTCAAATCAGATACTGTGTCAACAACATGATACATGCTGCAAAAGGCCGTGCTATCTGCCAGGCACCAAATCTTAGCATAGTAAGAGGTAGTCCATTTGCCAAACCACCATCAACCTTGCTTCTCTGCATGGGGTCAGTGTCATCTTTAGGTCATGGTAGGATGCTGGATATTGGAAGAAAACTGCAGTAAGATCCAATAATCTCCAGCCGAGGTGCACCAGCACTGTATCTCTGTTGTTTGCGGTTAGACCATCATGAGACAGGTTAGTTTTATCCAACTGATGATGTGTTGCTGCAATATTAATCCTGCTCAGTATGAGAGAAACTGCAGGTTCAGACATTTGGTGTATTTGCTTGGCTGAGGAGCCAGTGGTGTGAAGCTGCCATCTATAGGATTGTGACCGAACGTCTTTAAGTTAGAATTCCACCTAAACATAACAATACAGCAGCACTGCAGATATGTGGCTGGTGGGTTGCCAAGGAGCACTACTCATCACTGGGTCAAAGTGCAGACGGAAGGGGGCCACATCTCTATAGATTAGTACTAAACTAATTATCTTTGCGAGCCATTTTAAGCCTAGCTAATTATCCCTTGTGAGACTCGAACCCCACACCTTGTGCTTGTAAGGGAAACACCTTAACGATTAGGCCACCTGGGGATCTGGCTACTAAGTTATTCATAGATGACCTGATCTGAGGTTATTGCAAGCTAGATAAATGCATACTGCATTTCTCTACATGTTGTATCTTTTTTTTATTTTATTTTATTTTTTTAATGTAGGAACATCAGAACTCCAAAGATGAAGGTAAGCAGAACAGGGCAAGCTCTGTCATATTATATTTTATTATTTTCTGTGGTAGAACAGTGATCTCCTTGGACCTTTACCAGGTTAAGCCAGGAGCAGAGTCTGGTTAAGTGACTTGCTCAAAGTCACACATTTAGGCAATGGAAGCTGAGAGAATCAAACCTTGCACCACAGGAGACAGCTAATAAACATTCATTAATCCCTCTATGCCACACTCCAGACAAATTAATTCAGTAGGATTGAAATACTGGTGATGGGTCTTAATTGTCATAGGTATTTTTCTTTGCTGCCATCACAGATTATGTTTTATCTGTGATGGTAATCTAAGGGAGCATGATGTTTGTGCTGGATACAGAAAAAGAACTGAGATACCGACCCCACTCAGTGAATGTGGCTTCGGTACTTGTGTAGCCAAGCCCAAAGCCTCAGGCAGACACTGAAAGACTGTGAGCTGCAGATAAGTCTTGCCACAAAGATTGTTTCCCCATGAAGCACAGTGCCCTTTGCTTGCCTCAAGCTCCAGCGGACATGAAGAAAACTGGGCCAGTCAGTATACTGCTGATAGTAGATTCATTGGTTACCCTCCTAAGATTACTGTCTCTATGTCCATGACTGACAGAATGTGTTGAGCTATCATATAGACACTAGCTGCCAACACCAGTCTTTGCTGAGATAGTACATGCATGTATGTGAGTAGGTTCAGATATGGATGTCTAGGTGGGTGTTCAACTAGTGCCAAAGAAATATTTGGTACAGGCCATCACAATAATTCATGCACCATATCTTCATCTCAGGAAGGGCTGGATTGTGCCTGTGATCCTCACAGGAGAAGGTGCTCCTGGGGAGGTGAGCATACATGGGATGGACACACAGCTCCTGTGGATGCCTTTGTCCTGTCTGTATGAGCTATTGATGGCACTGCAACATCTACTGATGAAGATAGTGTCATTAGCTCATACAGCCAGTGCTGCAACATCTGCTGATGCAGTGTCCTGCAGACACACACACACACACACACACGCACGCACGCACGCACACACACACACACACACACACACACACACACACACACACACACACATACACACACACACACACACACCGCTCACATCCATTAACACACAGACATGGCAACAGTGCCTTCTACCAGTCTGGTGTACCTTATGTCAAACCCCTCTCCCACATCTAACACACAGCCAACACAAAGCTGGTATTGCTTATATCATCCTGCTCACATTTTCCTGTTGATAACTCTGATCACTGTTTCCCCTTAACCTGTACAAAGGATAACTATCCTTGTTCTCTGTATTTCGTTACTTCGGTAACATCTCTGATGTACATTGTGACCAGTCTACACATAGTAGATGAGCACAGCAAGGTCCTCGCATTGCATACATCACTTAATACTCTGAAATGGACCAGAGTTAAGACCTTGTCACTGCTTCTTACCAGTAGCATGACATTCTGCAGCCACCTTCACCTGGCGTAGTCCTCCTCTGCTGTTGACTCCTCCACTGTCTTCAAATCATGCTTGTCCCTCTACTGCCTGGTGTGGTGGGATCATTTCCTCTTGCATAAATAGTCCTACCTGCAACCCTTCCTCATTATTATGTAATGTAAGATAGCATGGGCAGAAAATATATTATTACATGTGCCATGGCTATACTGCTGGGCACTATCAAATACACCCAGGCAGTGAAACCAGGCAATTAGCAGGCCAAGCAAATGCTCAACAATAGCCTATGCTCCAGAAAGGTCATAGTTTTGATCAATGTTTGCAGAGTTTTGATGGTTATGCTGTACCATGGTTCCAGGGTATGGCAAGGAATGACAATAAGATGCCCAACGGAAAAAATGTCATGCACAAACTATTGCTGTAGATCACACACGTGCTGTATGTGAGAGTTGTGGGTATTACATGAGACGTACAGAGATATTGTAGATTGTACCCTGAGCATTTTTGACCATCTGACAATGAATGGTTGACAGTGATGGAGTGGTAACATTTACAGCTAATATACCTTACTCCAGGGTCTCCAGGTGGGGCCTTTATTTCAATGTGGATGCAGTCTATGGCACTCAGTACCTCAGGGAAATGGGCTAAGGCATGACATTTTTAAATGGTGCTGGCCAATTCTTCTGTTATATGTTCCCACATATGTTTCTGCAGGTCCCCTTTAGTTGACCGAACTGACGATTCCCCGACACGCGGAAGACGAAGACCAAACGGCCAACAGGTAAGTTTACTGAAAGGGTGATTTGCTGAAAGCGGAAAGACCGACAAGGGTAATGTGTGAGCGCGACTCGGTAAGTGTGCGACAGTGACGGAGTTAGGAGCAGTCAGATAAGTGTGCGATATTGTGGGATTTTGGGTTAGGGTGTGGGAAAGGTGAGTGTGTGTTAGTGTCGGAGTTAGGGTTCGGGTAAGGTAAGTGTGTGATAGTGAGGGACTGTAGTTTAGGGACGGGTTAAGTGAGTTAGGTTTACAGTGCGGGTAGGGTGAGTGTGCGATAGTGACGGGCTTTATGTTTTTGGGTGGGTTAAGTGAGTTAGGGTTAGGGTGCAGGTAGGTGAAGTGTGCGATAGTGACAGTCATTAGGTGTAGGGGTGGGTTAAGTGAGTTAGGGTTAGGGTGCAGGTAGGGTGAGTGTGCGATAGTGTCGGACCTTGGGGTTAGGGGTGGGTTAAGTGAGTTAGGGTTAGGGTGCAGGTAGGGTGAGTGTGCGATAGTGTCGGACCTTAGGGTTAGGGTTTGGGTTAGGGCTAGTGGCTATGCTATTTAGTGTAATGTGTTGTTTACGTTCGGTGTGTCGGTGTAATGGTGTTCGGTGTTTTGCATTGTCGGTTTTGTGTGTTGCCGGTTATCTGGTCTCGGTGGTTTGTGTGTCGGCGAACTGGCGTGTCGGTTTTCTAAAGTAGACCCGTTTCTGCAACATGCCATCAAAAACTTATGGATTATTTGTCATTTGGATACTTGGAGTACCCCTACAATGTACCCTTTTGGCCATTGAAAGATCCCTTTTGCTAGTTTTCTCAAAGCCACATAATACTTGTTATTTACAGGGGCAGGTACTCCTTGTGTTCCACAGCCACATAGATGGGTGCAGCACTTCTCAACAGCATGGTGATTTTATCCATGTGGTAGTGGTCCACAATTTCAGTGCTATGGAGCATATGACATTTTATGTACAGTAGGGCAACACTGTTCTTGTGAGAGTGACAATGCACAAGACTGTGACTACTGGCAGCAAATACAACCTGCTCATTATACAAGTACAGCCTCCTCCATATACAATACAGTCTGTTCCATATACAACATAGCCTGCTCCATATAAAAGTACAGCTCCATAATTCAACACAGCCTACTCCATATGCAATTACAGCATGCTTCGTATAATATACAGCCTGTTCCACATACAATAGAGCATGTTCCATATAGAGTACACCCTGTAGCATATACACATTCAAGTTTGTTAATGATGCAGCTACCCCAGACATCATTCTTCAGTTCACTTCCTCTAACTCCAAGATTTTACTGCATTTAATTCCTCTGTTGTCAGTTCTTCTTGTCACAGAATGTATATATTTCTGAATCACTCTGCTGTATTGTTTACCATGATGTGTATCTGCCAAGTCCATTTTAATAGCATTGCTTATTACCATGACATTAAACTGTCATTAGCATACAATGCAGTTTGTTAAGTTTCTTGGCCTCCCCCACCCATACTCAGTAAGCCTGAACTGCACACATTCTACATTCGGCTGCTCATTTGGGTCCCTTGCCTATCACAATATCACAACATGGAGAATGTTTCTGAATCTCAGGTAATGTCTTCCTGTGGAGCCTACATAACTTCATATTTTTCTATCTAGTGTTGTAGTTTTCAACAATATACGGTCAATATTGGTAAGCATTAGAATCACCTTCCAAGTGCATTTTATGCAATATTTTCTTGGAGTGGATACTTTCACCATGTCATGCAGTCACAACATGCAAACTATGTAAACAGTTTATGCATAACAGTTTCGAACCTTACTTCAGGCATTTTGTTTCTATAATAATTAATGTATCCTAATGACAGGAACATTGTCCCACTGCACTTTATTTCACAAAAAATAAATAAATAAATAAATAAATTAATTAATTAATTAATTAAAAAAATATATATATATATATAGAGAGAGAGAGAGAGAGAGAGAGAGAGAGAGAGAGAGAGAGAGAGATGGATCTACTTTGCATGATTGACATTTCACAAAGCCGAAGACAATATGGCCAAGACCATATGATCAACTTTTGAAATGTCAATCATGCAAAAAGAAAAAAGAAAAAACACAACAATAACTTATCTAAACATTGCTAGCAGGGGAAAAGCCCCCCCTGCACCCCCCATGGGGAGCTCCACCCCCCACCCCCCCAAAACTTAAATATACCAACTCCGAGATCACACTACAGTGTGGAAGATGGAAATGTTTCCATTCCGCACTGTACAGAGATGCCCATTCCGTATGGCCGACATTTCAAAAGTCAATCATATGTTCTCTACCATATGGTCTTCAGCTTTCTGAAGGGGACCCGTATATATATATATATATATATATATATATATATATATATATATATATATATATATATATATATATATATATATATACATATATGAACAAAAATATTATGACTTTATCTCTTCCTTAACAAAACCAGCAATTTTATTGCTCAAAGACTCAAAGAGAGGCAGTGGTGAACCAAACCCTGCTTGCAAGACTGAAGCATAAATGGCTAAAAGTCATGAAATTAATCCTTAAGGCTGCAAAAGAATGACAAATAATGTCTTGAAATAATACAAAATGTGTTCAAGAAAATAAGTGTAATGCAATACCTAGAGCAACAAATGAAACCTCATAAGCAATGCTTTTGCAGGGTGCAAGCTTCCGTTTGCCATCATTTGGAGGCTACAGTCAACCTTAAGTACACAGTCTAAATCTAATGTTGTAAGACAATGGGGGCAGACATTTATAGTTTTGAAAGGAAAGCATTATTTATTGTTCATTTTCATTTGCTGTGCTATGGTCATGTTTTGTGTTTGCCCTCACATATGCATTCCGCAGTTCTACATTTTGAATTTAACTGTCTGAATTTGTCTTCTATACCTTTTACAATTTCAATTTAAGTATTATGATTTAAGCTTCATTCTTATAACAGTAAGTTGTTTCTTTCCCTTCCCTATATTTCAGACAAATGTAAATGTTCTGCATCTTTTTCTCGTTTTTTTCCTGTCCAGCACTTCATTTTTCTTTCCCATTTAACATTGGTTAATATTGACCTTTACATTATAGCCCCTTAGTTTTGCTAATATCCATCCTCTTATTCCTCTGTTTCACTGCTCTGGATTGCCTCCTTTCCCATATGACATTTTTTCATAATTTTCTTTACAATACCCAGTTCAACCATCTACATCGACTGAGTGCATATAATCAGTGGAAAAGTCATTATTCTCATCCGCTGCTCACCTTCCTTTATTGAATGTTGAACCTATTTCATTTTAAGCCATTCTATAGTTGCCTTGTCCTAACCATCAACTCTTTTTATTTTTTAAGAAACAACCATATATGCAAAAAAATAAAACTGAAACAACAATAAAATGGTCACAGAAACGTACTAACAAATTTCCAGTTTATTAAACCAGACTTAGCGCTTTGGCTTCACATACAGCCTTCAAAGAGTAACAACCATTAAAATAAGCTCCCTATTTATATACAATATTTTATTCAATTAGTTTCCAATTATCTAATTACCAACCTCAATTACATTCTTTATTTAAGCCTAGTGGCTCCATTGTATTATATTTTAAAATGAACAATGCCTCTTTATACAACAACTTATTTTTTATTTCTCTATATTCACCCAATTGCAATTTCACCTGTTCTAAAACTGTTGCTTTTAGACAACTTGGATTTGAATTGTGACACAGCTTAAAATGAGCCCCCAAAGGGCTTTCCATTTTTACATTAATAATATCCCCAACCTGTTCCTGTACATGTTTTTTTAAAAGATCTGTTTCTCCAACATAGTATAGTCCACAGGAGCATTTTAACAAATATATAATACTTTCTGTGTTACAGTTATACAGTCCATTTGATATAAAGTGTATGCTATTCATATTTTCAAATCTTCTCAACTACATATTTGCATATTTGCAACTGCAACATGTATTGCATGTGTAAGTTCCCTTATTTGCCACCATTTCGCTATACAATATAGTATTTGGTGGAATAAAATCTTTATGTATTAACATGCCAGGCATGTTTCTACCCTTCTTGTAAGATATGTGGACATTAGTCAGCATTATTTCTTTCAGATCTTTCTCCCTTAATAACACTGACCAATAGTTTTTAACTTCTCTAATGATTTTCCCAGTTAATATATTATAGGTTGTCACAAAATAAACTTTTTTTCTCATTTTGACTGCCTCTCCCTATATTTATTATATCTTCCATTAGATGTAATGCTATTTTATACATTATTGTAGCATCTATCCAATACTTTACAGCCAGCTTCTCGAAGTAAAAACTCATTGTATGGTATCATAGAAATCAGGTGTGCTGGATGGCAACTACTTCCATATAGAAATGAATTCACATTGTCAAATTTTCTATATGTATTTGTCTCAACCTGATATCCAACATTTCCTATTAATCTGATATCTAAATATGGGACATCATTTCCTTTCTTTATCCCATCAAATTTCAAACCAGAACTATTATTTTGAATGTCTTGAATAAAGGACTGTACTTCCTCACCCCCTCCATTACACACAAAAAAAAAACAAATCATCTATGTAGCGGAAATACTGAACAACATTGTTTTCAAAAAACTTATGTCTATATATCTTACTTTGTTCAAATTCTGCCATCACTAAATTCAGATACATGGGGGCAAACGAGGCCCCCATAGCTGTACCCTGTAAGTGACAGAAGATTTTGCCATTAAATCTGAAGAAATTGTTTGTTAGACAAAAGTAGAATAATTCCACCACATACTGGGATACAGGAGTATCTCCTAAACAATGCAAGACAGCTTGAATGCCCACTTTATGCTGGATGTTAGTATACAGAATAACTACATCTAAACTTTGCCAATACATGTCCTCTTCCCAAATAATGTTTTTAATCTTACTTAGAAAATCCTGGCTGTCTTTTATATACGATGGAATTTTCACCACCCATGCTTTAAAATACTCATGCAAGAAAATTCCAAGATTTTTCAAAAAATATTTTTCCGCAGCTACTATTGACCTTCCTTGTAGATTTTCTACTCCTTTATGTATCTTGGGCTTACAAGAAAATGATGCTATACATGTATTTTTAATGTCTAACTATCATCTCTTTGCATTTTGTATTCTGATTTTTGTATTGGAAGCTAATATTGTTGTCCATGTTTGCGGAGATGGGCTATTCTTATGAAAGTGTACGTGATGCTTATTGTTGAGTGAATCATGTTACACAACAACAGTGTTTTAAGAATAGCCTCTATAGGATGGATAGGATGTATTATAATTGTATAAGTGCACACAGTAAAATTATGCAAATAATAAAATCATGTTTATTTTGTTTCTGTATAAAATGTGCTCTCAGAACAAAAAGTTTTTTGTTTGATTGTCTTTAGGTCTTCCACTCTTTCTTTTAATCTTAGCCATAAACTCACCGATTTGTTCACATCAAGCAATTTCGAGCATTTGTATCATAATAGATTAGCAACGCAGATTTATTCAGGTACCATGGCTCATGGTGCCTGTTCTTGCTGTGAAGTAATAGTTCCTGGTTTTGATGTCAATAACATAGCTCATGCATATACACTAGGCTAACAACCACCAGGGCCTTTGTAAGCCTAGCTGTATATCCACACAATTGTGTCCCTATGTATCATGAGTGTTTCTTACAAGGGAGTATGTTAGTTAGGAAGTCTCAAGAGGTTATGTGGGGTTTGGTTATATTAGTTTGGGCATTACCATCTGCCTCTCTCTATCAGAGGCATAGGGGCCAGAACCAGGTTAAATTTCTAATTTCCCATCCATTGGTCAATGTTAATTTTAAATAAGGCTAGAAATGGACTCTGCTTCACATGGATGGGATCCTGTTCCAGGCCATCCAGATCCTCTTAAATATATATCTGCCTCACCAACATGTCTCATTTATGTCACAAGCAAGCAATAGTTTAATCCCTGAATCAAGTGGTTCTCATACTATTCATACTACACATGTGCAAAAGGTCCATCAGAACTGTAACCTAGGATGCACTGCATGCCAGGCATAAATCACCTCTCAGTAATCTGTAAGAAACAGAGTAAAGAGATAGGGCTTTAAATTGATCCATATACAAGAATGTGTTTATACTCTGGATTCTCCTGATAAGGAACTTTGTGGGAGTTCTAACTATTACATATGTCTTGTCATGTACATGCTAAAAGGGCATTATACTCAATGATGGGTCTTATGATGGACAAATAAAGTAGAACTATGACTTCCTTTGACCTGGATGCCATGCCCTCACTTATAAGTTGGGTGACATAGAATGGTTCTCTTACCACCTTGGCCACAAGTTGGTCAAACACCAGATTATTGTCTTCATATGTTCCCATATTCCTGACTACTAAGACAACTCTTAGGAATGTCTTATCAATGGAGGAATTAACTTGGGTGGCAGTTTTCCCAAAAGGCACTGTAATGCATTTCTTGGTATTGGGTTTTAATCCATGACTTTGGCATTAGTCATTTGTCTATGTTATTCCCTCTTGTAAGATGTTTATGTCATGTAGGGAATCTATGATAGCTCCTAAATCGCAGTCATTTAGGAACTTGGTCAGCCAAAGTTCCTTGAAATTAGCCTTTACATCCAAGAAGTAGAAGCCAAATAGGAGAGGTCCCAACATGGAGCTCTGAGGTTCCCCACTGGTGACTCATCTCTTAGTGGAGGTGGTATCACCAATCCTGACTTCCTGGCTCTTATCTGTGAGACAGATGGCAATCTAGTCAATTATGGGGTCTACTTTATGCGCTCGAAAACTGAAAAACCCAAATCCAAGTAGAGCAACACATAAAGAGTGAACTACAAATACGATGAACAAACGAAACCGCGAAAGTGGAAATATCAAATTCGCATAGTTGGCCCATCTGCGGTATAGCTCCGTAAGGTAAGTGTGCGATAGTTACGGACTTTAGGGTTAGGCAGGGATTAAGGTAAGTGCATAGGTAGGTAGTGTATGTAAGGTTTTTGTGTAGGTAATGTATGTAAGGTTTATTGTAGGGTTTTGTTAAGTGTATGTGTGTGGAATATTTAGTTTGTTTGGGTATAGCTCTGTAGGGGAAGTGTAGGGTAGTTACGGACCTTAGGGTTAGGGAGGGGTTAAGGATAGTGCATAGATAATTGTGTATATGGGGTTTAGTGTAGGGTTAGCAGTAGGGTTTTGGTGCTTTAATTTAGGGTTAGAAGTAGGTTTTGGTTAGTGTATGTTTGTGTTTTATTTATTGTGTTTGGGTAGGTAGTGTGTTGCAGTGGTGGGTTGGCCGACGATGATGGTTCGAGGTTTTAAACTTCACGCTTTAGTACGTTGGACATATTCGCTGTTTGCTCTTTATGTGTCTTGCTATTTGGATTCAGGTTTTTCATGTTTCGAGCGCATAAAGTAGACCCCAATTATGTAAGGGTTTATACCCAGTTCTGTGAGTTTGTCAAATATTCCATATAGAGATATTGTATCAAATGCCTTAGCCAGGTCCCGGTAGGTGGTATGCACTATTTTGCTCTCATCCATTGCCATGTTGACCTTCTCAAAGAAGTCCATCAAGTTTAATAAACATGGCCTACCCTTGGTAAAGACAAACTCAATTGGGTCCAATGTTTGAAAATTGCCTATGTCTTTGTTGATTGAGATACTGCTTGAAATTTGAATAATTTTCTTGTAACTCAGAAGAAGCTGTTCATGCTGTTAAATGTGCATGTGATTTATTTTTTATTGGAAGGAGTAAAAAAAAGTTGCTAGATATAGATTACCTGAACAGTTCAGACATATAAAATAGGAGAGAGTATATAGCCCTTTGTGTAATCATTTTTGTTTAAATTGATAAAGATAATAGCTGTTAGCAATGATTCTATTTTGGGCTGTGGTTAAAGTCTTTCACTGTCATCTACTTTCTTATACTTTGTTTCAAAAAGAAAGTCTGTGTACTTTGAATTATATTTTGAAACCACAGAGTTTAAATAATGAAGTTAATTGGGCATATTTAGTTTAATTTTTTTCTTATCTTAACTGATTATTTTTTAAGTAGATGTATTATTTAAATATCCTGTTTGCATTGATTCTTCTCTTCCTTGAAAGTTTTATATAGCCAAGACTCTAGAAGTGAAAAGTTATTAGTACGTGTGTACTTTTTTCACTACCTTATCATTTATTTATTATTTTATGATATGTAGATACACAATAAACCTTTCTGTGCAAACACTTAACCTTCTGGACTTTGTTGCATACTTGGGGAACCAAACAGATGTCCCACCATTTTTTGTTTGTAAAGTGCCTGTCCAATCTCTCTTACCTATCTTTTCTATCTCTCTCTGATTTTTATAGTCGTTGTACAGTATTTTGTATGCCCTACTAATAATCCATTTATATGTAATTGACTTTAACTATGTCGACATTTGATCATCATCATTTGGCATGTAGACTGTCTACAGAAATAGTCTAAAATATTGAATGGATAGCCAGTTGAAATGTCAGGACCCATTTGAGCCCAAAAACGTGGAGACTGAATGGTCAAGAATTTGGAGTAGTAAATAATAAGTATGTAATGCCATTTCTCAGAATATTCCATTTTTTTCCATAGTATGGTGATCTCAGAGTTGGTATATATACACACACACAGACACAAACACACACACACACACACACACACACACACACACACACACACACACACACACACACATATATATATATATATATATATATATATATATATATATATATATGTCAGAGGTGTTGGGCCTTGCTCCCCACATGGGGAGTGAAGGGGTGCTTGCCCCCAGCAAAAAGAAGTTTAAAGGAAAAGAATGCTTTTAGACATTTGTTCTTCTCCTGTGTTTTCAGTCTTTTTTTTGGCTTTTCAGCACTCAGTATTTCAAGTGCTGCCATTTCTGTAGGGAGCTATATTTCCACTTTATGAGCTACATAAAATTTTCTGTAAAGGACATATAAAATGATTTATGCCACACAATTTTTTGTAAAGCATGGATGGTTTTAGACAAAACAATGTCTGAAGTTTATAAGCAGGGAGATAAGAGCAAACAGTCATGTTCATAATGACATAAATTGTGAATAACATTAGTGGACTTCAGGAAATAAAAAAAAAAAAAATCTAAATGAAAAAGTTTGATAACAGATTGTAACAGGTTTGCATCTTAAAACAGAAACTTCTTTATAAATTAGAATTTGCACAATGACCAGAACAGTTTAGGGCAGCTGAGTGGTGTAAAGATCAACATTGCTTCTTCAAAACACCTGAATCTCTGGTTCGATTAATTGGTTTATCGTCTATATGGACTTGCAGGTCCTTGTCCTTCTATTTTTGGCACTGGTTTCTGCTCATATCCTAAAACAGTAGGAAGATGAAGCTCTGATGATAAAGTATCTGTCAGATGAGCATGTAGAAGACTTTTTGATACAGAAGCTTAGTATTTCATCCATACCTGTCTCATTTCTTACAGATGTTACTTGCCGGGAAATGTACTGTTTTCCCGAAATGGATAATGCAGGTACTGAAAATGAGTATATGAATGAATAAACATTTACAAGCATGGCAGAATAAAAACATACTTCAATAAAACTAAGGTGATAAGGACGAAACACAGCAGATTGACCATAAAAACAGTTTTATTTTAGTATGGTAAGTACGTTCGCGCCCATTTCAAGGTGCTTCATCAGATCATTAAAGTTAACGCAGAAGACCATTAAATACTAAAAAAAACATCCAATCAACCTGGATGTAAGACACACTGAAAATTTTCTAAAACTCATTAAAACAAATACAAATACAAATTAAACTAAACACTTTAAAAGCAAATAAATGCAATCACATAACAGGTCATTCTGATAAACAAGGCTTCAGTGATATAATGGCATTCAGCCTAGGGGGTTTATCTGCATGAAGCCTTATAATCCATCCTGTTTCACTCTGTTTAAGCATATTGTTAAAATCACCTAAACGTGGACCCTTACTAAGAACACTAATCACTGAAAAACCCAAACTATAGTCAGGTCCATTCTCTACAAAAAAGATTTGCAAGAGCACTCCTGTCACAGTCCCTCTTTTTAACAACATTTAAATGTTCCCTAACCTGATCTCTGAGTGGACAGACAGTTTTCCCAACATAGAATGATGGACATGCAGAGCAAAGTGCAAGATATACTACATTACAAGTGGCACTAATATTAAAAACAAAATATTCATTGGTAACTGGGTGGCAAAAGTTGTTTACATTTACAACCACCCCACAAAAATTACAATGACCACATGGTACAATTCCCTTATAACCATCAGGACCAGACATACCCTTTTTAAAACACAAAAGGCATTTCAAATTTTTCTATTTTCATACTGAAACCTGGTTCTATCACCGACTATGTTCTATATCTTATTGTCAGAGCACAGAATAAACCTCTTTTCTTCAATGATTTTCTTTATAATATTAATATCCCCAGAGTAATGTACACTAAAAGGGACTGTTGATGCATCACATTGACTAGCCCTGCATGATATCTGATCATCTCTGGGTGAAAAGTATGGTTTTGCTGTGGTATCTCTCAAAATTATAACCCATAGAGCAGCAATATCTATCTCTTTGTGGCCATAGCCACATTTCAATAAACCCTTCTCAAAATGCAGCATATCATTATTAAACCTACTATCGCTGTCATTCAAACGAGAGATGTGCATCATTTGTCCCTTAACAATATTTTTATACACGTGAGGGGGATGCATGCTATTTCTATGTAGGAGATTGTTCCTTTTTCTACTGTTTAACAAATAACCCTGTATTAAAATTCACATTGGCATCCTTATAAACACTAACATCCAAGAAATCCATAAGAGATTCAGAAGATTTATAAGTACCACAATCTTTATATGTTGAAAAGAACTTAAAATGGTATTGAGTAGCTCTACACAAGTTATATTGGATACCAAACAATTTTTACATGCTCTATTTGAGTGTATTAACTACCTAGACTTTGATAACTGCTGCAGCTGCTTGTTGGTTTCCATGGAAGTCATTGGTCCAAGAAAGTCATTGTTCCACTGTATTTGGCATTTATCAGACCTAACATTGAGTATAATACCCCCTTTGGTATGTACCTAACCAGGCATATCCAACAACTGGAACATCCACAGAGGTTCCTCACTAAAAGAATACAGGATGTAACATGTCCTATGCAGAATGCCTTAAGGCCCTATACCTGTATTCTGTCTCTTACATGCTGTTGAGGGAAGATCTATGCCTGGCATAGAGAATATTGTCATACCCCACTCTGATGGACATCCTGCATGACCTCAAAACAAACAGCACCAGAATGACCCATTCTAAAGACTTAAACCTTGCCTGTGATATAAATAGAACTGATGGAGAGGCAGGTATGTATCCCAGAGACTGCCCAGTCTCTGGAACAGGCTCCTCATCAATGAGAAGTAGAGGTCCTCCCTAACCCAATTCAAGTGTAACTTGGACAGTTGGATGGGGAACAGGAAATCCATCCATAGTTTGGTACCTGTGTCTCTAATGGACACAGGCAGCCTGTAAATGGTTTATCTCCCAAGCCCCTGCTTGTAAATGTTTCATCTTCCAAGCCCCTGGTTACACTTACCAAGGGTACCAGAACTTGTCAGATATTTGTGATGCTTGGCTAGGCTTAAAAATACTCTTCTGGTCATTAGCCTGGAAAACACCTATGAACCTATGAAGCAATGGTCATACCGCATGCGTGTTAAAACTTTTCCTATTATTTACCCAGAACTTGCATTGTTTATGAATCCATATGAATTTCTATACTTAAACTCACAAATGAACAATAGAGTATTCTTTTAGTAACAAATATTTTTATTTGATGAGATTTTAATGTATGAAACTGCTATGACTGCATGTAGCTAAATGTTACAGAGAAGCAGTATGTTGCTATAAATCATTGTAGTCATAACACATAAATAATTTTATTACACTTAAAGTCATAGTCATTAAATCAGCTTGTGAGTGCTGAATAGGTGAAAACAAGACCAGAAACACAGGAGAAGAGCAAATCTCAGAAATCGCTCTTCACCTTCAAACTTCCTTTAGTAGAAGGTGCAAGCCAACCACAACCTCTGAACTTATTTATACCAACTCCAAGATTGCCATACCTTGGAGAAAGGGGAATATTTCACAAAATAGCATCTCACACTTTCTGTATACGAGTCCAATATTTTGGCGAATCACACTCCTCATTTTGGGAGTTGCTCTAGTAGGTCCCATCATTTCAAATGGTTACGTGGAAATATAGAGCCATCCCATCATTTCAAATGGTTACCTGGAAATATAGAGCTCTTAATTCTTTAACATAAAAGTTCTTTGCTTTGCCTAAGCTGATATTTCTATACTGCATATTGCAGCAATTTACATGATGTTTTTTTTTTTATATATTTCTTTTGAAATGATGGCTATGCAGTATACATATTATACCAGATAAAAGTGTATCTGTTTATACACCTATGCAACAGACCATCAGCTTTCACTGGTGTGTCTTGTCACTCTCACATATTAAGAGTCACTTATGACCTGCTCGGACCTATACCAACACTTTTTCCCCTTGTCTGAGAGGAGACAGAGGCATACCACTGTGGTGTCCTGCCCAAGGTCATAGGTATTTTTTGTTTTATAACATATCACCTGCCTCAAGTCTGATGGGTAATAATGAAAGCTCTTAAAACCAAGACTGTATGTTGGTTCATGCTTCAGAATTTGCAAGCTGAGGATGTAATCTTTCAGTATCAAAAAGGGACCACCATCCCATGTTTAAGAGACTTGCCCTTTCTTTGAGATAGGCAAGTTAGAAAAATATAGATGGATTTCCTACCCTTCCATGTAACTTCTAAGGTGCCTGTTTCACTGTATTTCAAGTAATCATTGGGAACACAGAATACTTAGGATACATTCTGCAGCCGGGCAAGTTCAAATGCATTTACAGTGCCCACTAATGTGCACTGGATTAAATGTTTAAAAAGATAAGAGATGGATATAATTGCAACATCTTTCAATATCCCTATTAGCTTTATCTAAACAAGCACTTTGTATATAATTTGAAAGAGCTCAACTCCTGAAATGTTTATCTCAACTGTTCTAACAAGTCATGATTCAGAATGGACTTGTGTGAAAATGGAGTGGAAGGTATCATATACAGCACTTTTTTAATGAAGGAATTAAAGTTGTTAGAAAGATAAGCAGACATCAATCCTGTGATTGATTGCATATAGTATGACAGCATTGTTTAATCTATACATAAAGCTTTCTGGAAGTCTATCAACTGAAGTACGTCTTACACTTAACTATGCATATACCACTGTACTTTTTGGTGACCCTACGTGAATGAATACAAATAAATTAGTTAAACACAGATTTAAAATAAAAAATTTGCAAATGCCTAGATGAAATTGCAATAAAAGAGGAATGAATTACCTTAAAATGAATGCAGCACATTTCCAGAAAGGTCAGTATATATTTCAAAGTGATGTACAAAACAAGCAGTGCATATTCTAATGTACTATGCAGACAGAACAGCACATCTTTTGTTGTACTTTACATAAAGACCATGATGATTGCTTCAATGTACTGCATAATAGCTGTTTGCTTATTGACAAATTAATGTAATAATGCATGTCACATAAAGCAAAGATAATTAACCACCATTTAAGTTCTCATTATTAAAAATCTCTTGAGAGATATTACAATATCGTGCAGGAAGTTCAGTTGGACAGAATTAGTTAAGAAGACTTTCAAATTCAGTTCAAAGTGGAGGTGCAGAAACAATATATTCTCAGCAGGACTGACATCTTGCCCCATGACATCATGCCTTTTATTTTTGTTTATTACAGTTGGAGCTATTTGTTTTTTTTTTTTCCTCATTTGCTGAAGACAAAAAGTGTTAATCATTTGCCTAGTAATCACTCTGCACAAGATGTTCATTTAGAAAAAGTTGGCATGCATAACTTGTCCTGCTTGTTCTATATTTTATTATCCATTCCACTTACAAGTTCTAAGTAAATAAAAACAGAGAGAGTTTATATATATATATATATATATATGTATGTACACAGATGAGCAATGACAGGATTTTATCCTGGAAGTCTCAGCGAAAAGCCACCAACTGGAATCAAGTGGAAAATTTATTACAACGAAACGTACTTTGAACACACAAACTTTAAAAACAAAAATAACCAAATGTATATGTAAGCGCTTTCGTTTAAATAATTTTAAACTTCATCAGACAATCTGTTAAAATACATCACTTCCTTTTATAACTTTTCTTCACTTCAAAAAAACTTCACATGACTCATAAAACACACGCATGCCTAATCCTACTAATCTCTAACTAATATAAATTTAGATATTTACATAAAATTCCATTTTGTAGTAACATTAACATGGGGGAAAGTTAGATTTTTTTCAAACAGTCAAAATAGTAGGATTAGGCATGCGTGTGTTTTATGAGTCATGTGGAGTTTCTTTGAAGTGAAGAAAAGTTATAAAAGGAAGTGATGTATTTTAGTGGATTGTCTGATGAAGTTTAAAATTATTTAAATGAAAGCGCTTACATATACATTTGGTTATTTTTGTTTTTAAAGTTTGTGTGTTCGAAGTACGTTTAGTTGTAATAAATTTTCCACTTGATTCGAGTTGGTGGCTTTTTGCTTTTATTGCTTTACCAGTTTGTTTGTTTTGGAAAAGAAATGTCGTCAGTTTGTAGTATTCCAGAGATTTCTCCTTTCTCCACAAACAGTGATATCTGGATTGTTATATATAAGCAATGGAGGTGTAGGGAGTGCAACCCGGCTGGACTCCTTTATAAACATCTTTCTTTAGAGATTTTTTAAATCTCAGATGCAGTTTGCATTTGAGGGCATCACACTTTTGTGACCTCATTTATCTGAGTCAGAAAATAGTCAAACCCTGGGATTCAGAAACATCTTGAATGACCGAAGATTGCTCTAAGAAATTCTGATCAAAGTACAATGGTGCTCAATGGTCATTATCAATTAAGAAGGCGAAAACTCATACCTTTGATTATAGCTAACTAGTATATCTACTTGTGCTAAGACCAGCACCTGTAATGAAAATGGACAATCCCCAGCTGCATCTAGGATTCAAGCAAGAAAAATGGATGAGCACAGATGAGGCACTTGTCAGGCACTAGTCCATGTGCAAAGATGCAAGAAGAACTGAAAAGTGACATTCTTCTTTAAAAAGGCCAATGCAATGATTACATTTGATTTTTACTGTAAAGCATTATGAAAATGTGAGCATAGTGCCTCAGGAAAAACGAGAGCAAGCACAGGATAATTTACTAGGGAAACATGGAATGTAAGAATGGGTGTGGGGATAAGGATGGAGTATACAACATTTTTCGACAAGTGATGATGTTCTTTTTTATAGGAACAAAAACTGGAAGTGGATTAAAGGGGAGGTGGAGATTTTATGATGAAAGTGGGAGGGTTAGTAGCAGGGGCAAATGTACAAACATATGACAAAGACTGAAAGGGAGTGTAGTAACATACTAAGCTTTGAGGGCAGTGGAATCAAAGACATGCAAGCCAAGAGATGACACTGGCAATGGGGAGGACTGGACAATGAGCAGAGGAGGGCACTGAGGGCAAGCAAAGGGTACAGTCTTCCATATCTCACTGCCTGTGTGATACCCGGGTAAAGTAAAAAAACACCCTGCCTACCTTCTCCACTCGACACTCCCTGAGGTTTGGTGGGCAGGGGCAGGCAGTGATGTGATAATACCAGATACAAAATGAGCATTCCAGTGTGGCCAATGAGTTCCTCTAGACACTGGACTAGCTTCTTCGCACCACTTCCACCATTCCTGCATATCACAGAATCAGTACCTCTAGCAGTGTCACCAGAGGGATAGGTGGTGCTCCGAGGCATAAATCACCATAAGGGGAAGGAAGAGTAGCCATCTGATATCACTTACTGAGGCACCCACAAAGGCAGCCCTGAATAAAAGTTGGGGAGACTCATTGGGGGGACTGTAGATCTAAGCCATACCTCTGGCACTGCCATAGCTGCTGCTGTACAAAACTACAAAATAAATGAATTGAAATAAAATAATATAAGAAACATAAAATCATTTTAAAAGAAAGGATACTGTCAATGGTGGAGGGTAGAAAAATAAATTTGCATATCATCATCACAAATAATCTATGAAGCATATAATGGATGACATCATATACATATATTACTATTGGTGTATAAAGCCAAAGTCTTACTATCTGCAAATGGTTACAATATAAAATGCTGCTATCGTACAGTATTCTATCTTAACAGGGTAGGCACAACTGGCCATGATGAACAGGGTGGACACAGCTGGTGACTGATTAGTGCAGTTGTGCCTTAGAGTCTGGTGGGTTGCAGTACTCATCTACCTATAAAGTGCTAGGAAATAATGCTAAATCTGAGGCCACCTGTCTTTCTATACCTATCCAATTGTGTAACAATTGTAGAAATGTCAGAATGTAGGAATCAAATGGCAAAGGCTACCCAGACAATCATAATCACTATATTCTTCCTACTCTGAATAGCATCCAAACTGCACTTCAAATACTTGTGCATCTAAGCATATCTACACTTACCAATGCAGAATGATAGACATGCATGCATGCTGATGACCGATACTTAATGCAGTAAAACAAATTCTTAACATAATTTTAATTATAGAAAGAAAATACATAATACATACCCCTACTTTTAAAAAACCTTTACATCCTCTATCAGAAGATGATTCTACTGTATGACCTCCAGAGCTGTAAAATAAAATATACCATTCTGTAGCATGCTTGCAACTCATACTGTTCAATTCAGGACAGCTATAGATGTCTCTCTAGACTGGACAGATTCTTGCAATATAGCCAAGCTACACTCTTTGAGCTCTGTTTCTCACCAGCTAAGAAGCTTCAGATGGCACTGCTGCCTGCACAGCTAGACAGAGTCTGGTATGCCAGTGGTATCGGACACTTTAAGTCTGTACCAGGCATCTACTTTATGCTGGGACGCCTCGTAATAAACCCAAGCAGGTGCTCCTTGTGATTATAATGCAGCATGTAGAGTACACAGACACACACACACACACACACACACACACACACACACACACACACACACACACACACACACACATAGAGCAATGTAAGAGTGTCTACAATGTAGCAAAGAAATGTTGGCATATTACACTGGCATAAAGTTATCACAAATGGTAATAAATGTGCATACTATGAATATAATGCCTAAGTATGAGATAGGATTTCCTTTTTAAAACCTCTATCAACTGCAGAAGTAATGAATATTGAAAGACATGGTTACTTGGTCATTAACCTGACCAGTCATGCACATTGTGCTCCACAGGTTCTCATGTAAGTGTACAAGAATGACACAGCATCTGAGAACAAATAGCCCCTTGACCATAACATAAAGAAAAGGCAGTTCAATAACATTCATGAGATAATGCCTCATTAGCATAACTACCATGATCAGAGGCTCAAATCTATGTCATGTAAGCCCTAGCTGGATGAAACCCTTCTCATCCTCTTGAAGATTAAAAAAGGTCAACTGAACGTGTTGAATTCCAAACTGCATTAACTGCATTTATCTAACAAACTGCATTTCTTCTTTGTGAGATAAGTTTGAACTTTCTGTCCTTGCTGTTAGCTGCTCTGTTTCTAGCAGGTACTGATGTGTAAAACTGCTTAGCTAATGTCATTTGGGAAAGTGTATGGTAACATCTGTAAACTACATCTGTACTCAAGTGCATTCATATGTGTGTCATTTAAAAGGGGGTCACCTTGGGTCAAATCGCTGGAAGCGAGTGAACAATTTAGCATTAAAGTTCCACATCACAGAGTTTGTGACTAAGTTGTGATCTCAAGGCTTACCTATAGGTTGTCAGTGTCTTTTTGAATGAATGGCTTTAACTTGAAAGTGTATGTTCACAGTAAGTTTCACCCCAATTTATTGAGAAAGACAATCCCCGGGATTCATGAAGCTCGGCGCAAGGCCGGCATAAGGCTTGCGCCATCTGTGCAGCGTATATATGGAGTAGTCCCGCCATATGCATATTAATGAAGGCACGCAGCCGCCACAGCCACGTGCATAGGAAACGTACACGAGTGCATGGGGCATAACGAAGTTGGGCATGGAGGCGTGTCAATGTTGGCTGTCGATGAGCAACCTAAACTGCTGAATATTATATTCCGCCTGCAATAGTAATCACACCTATCAGTGTCCGTGGATACTGAAACGTATGCAAAGCATGCAAGATAGTCCCTACGAACAGAAAATGAAGAATCAAACACAAATGCACGGTAGGGAATAACGGGTCCCTACCCTGAACAAATGACATGAAAACCGTGTGCCCATAGTCCAACGTAGTGTTGATAGCTTTACCATGTGGAAGTGAAACGTATCATATGTTAGCGCGCCGCCAGTAGGTATGTCCAGCCAAATGGAGAGGGTCACCAGCTGACCCATAATGTGATGGAAGGAACATAGCTGTGCAGATGTGTCCATAACAAAATACACGAAGAGAAATGTAGATATATGTAGTGACCGTATGTCCGAATCATATCCCACAAGGCATGTAATAATCACATACAAAAGGTATGTCCGTATTTCACATACCAAATGTGACAGGAAATATCATATGCATGTAAACGAAACAGAAGGAGCATATAAACAGCTATAACAATACGGACACATGTAGGCCGAAAGGAACAGTATGATCCGTACTGTCGACTAAGATTACCACCTGTCCCACTTTGCGAGCGACATTCCCTCTGTGGGCAGATGTGTCCTGACACAAACATGTAAAAATGGCAAATGTCCAGAGAATATAGGACATAATTATTCCATAGACTATCTGCCAAACTGACCGTGGGTATGTGTCAGCCTGTAAAATATGTTGTGTTCACCGCAAATGTCACATTGTGGCCAATTGAAAAGGTGGAAACATAACCGTCGACTGTGAGGAGGCATTGTCCACAACAGTCGGACATGTGTAAGGAATAGCTTGGACATAGAAAAAGGTGCCATCCTACCAATGAGTACAACAGGCTGACAAAATCCAAAAGTCAGCTGTATAATCTGAATGTGTATGTGACACAGTCGAATGGGTAGCACCCGGATATACCAACCAAGTAGTGAAAGTGAAGTATGGGTGTGTACCTATGTGCGTGAGGTATAGCATGTGGAAAGCAAACATGGCAGGATAGTCCACACAACCATAAAGGTACCCGACACATGTAGGGTAGTCAATGTGTAACTCTGGCCGTGTCATGGGCCAACAAACAAAGTAGTGCTCTATGGGGTGTGATGAATTCGCGTGTGAGGGGTGGGTGGTTAATGGTAAAATCCTCAAAGGCGATACTGTGTCATATGCAGAAAAGGTGAACCAGAGGTATATGAGGGGGCAGTGGGTGAAGTGGAAAGAAACACAACCACATGTAGAAACAGCTGCAAGACAAGCAGACAGGCCATAGTGTAGAACACAATCCCACAAACATATGAATATGGAAATGTGCGAGACAAATGTATAGATATGTCACCATCACATACCCACAGATGGGTCCTGATGGAACTGGTCATAACAAATGCAACACACCTGGATGCATAATGGCCTACCCAGCATACCCTCCACACCACACAACCTGCCTCCATACCAGAATGTCCACTAAATCCAGCCGTACTTGGTCCACTGGTATGTTGCAGACACAGCTACACACAGTGACCCCTACGCATATGTAGTAGGTATTGTCACACTAGGCAGTGTCAGGATTGCAAACCATGTATCCCCTGCATGTAAAACTCCCTGCACGTTTTTGTAAAGCCACAAATATCTTCATTATCTGACTTGTTTTGGTCTTGTCCAATTTTTGGGATATCCCTCATGGGATAACCAACCTGTGTAAATAGTAGAATGGGTATGACGACATGATGTCCAATCCTGTAGATATCTGGACACAAGACAGAATGTGCAGTGGAGGTCCATGACACTGTCCAGCCCTAAGTGGGCATGCATAACCTACTACCCAGGATAAAACACTTTCGCGTGACGCACGTGTCCAGACACGAATAGGAGGGAAAATATAATGCACACATTTGCATAGTGGCAAATGGCATGAGGGTGAGGAAGACACTGACGTAAACAGGTCAACCCTGATCAAGTGTGAGGGACACTGACTGTGTGCAGGCATGACCGACCATACCTGTCAACCTGTGTGAGCAAGATATCTGGACAGAGCCGTGAATACAAGTGAGACAAAGGTCCAAAAACAGGGACAATCTGTAAAGATAGCTCTTAGAAACATAGACATATGATAGAATAACAGTTTGCACATTGGCATTAATGTCCGGAGTATGATGTCTGAAACCCAACTGTCTGTCAGCACGTTCCGACTGCAATCTTTAATGCTGAGCTACTGCTGTGCCAGAACACAACAGCGTAGTACAGTGGTCTGTACCATAGCACTCAGCTGTCCAGATATTCGCAGAATGACTAGGGTTACCACCAGTCCCACTTTGCGAGTAACAGTCCCTCTGTAGGCAGTTGTGTCCAGTGAAAAAAATCAAGACATAGCAAATGTCCTGAGATTTTAGGACAAAGTTATTTCCTAAGTTTCTTTAATAGTTGCATAAAACAGTTATTTTATATATGAAACTTCTATATGTTATGTGAAGTAGCATAAGCAATTCAAATGTTACTAGAATAAGCTATTATTTGTGCAAAAAAGGTTAAGTTCTGTACTATGCATGGCTGTAGGTATGTTTTGTCCTGGAAAATCTGACATTTCTACAGAACATGTCCCACTTTGGGCATTTGAAAAGGTGGCAACCCTAAGAATGACCAGAGGTTTGCCTCATATTGTTGTTGTGTGCCTCCAACAATCTGCACCAGTGTAGTAAATAGCTGAGGATTAACGTCATTAAATAATGAGAAATATCCTGAGTTTAAGACTCCACATCCTTCAGAAAAGTCATGCTAATGCAAAACCTAGTATTCTATCAACATTCTAAGCTTGTAAGAGCAATCGTTAAAATGTGTCCCTAATTGTCCCCCCATCATGTAGATTTGGTGCAGTTTTGGTGCTCTAAGAGGTTGAGAGGTATGGTCCGTACATATTTACAGTAACAACCCTTCACATTTGGGTAATGTACAACTGCATACCTGTAGTCACTTCATGTCCAAAATAATAATCCCCGTATGACTGTATACAGGTAATAGTTAAATGTGAAGGGGAACACCGCTCACCGTGGAGTATGGACTGTAACAACCCCACCCATAATATGTATTACCAACAGAATAAGCTGCTGACAGGTGCCCAAACACCTGTGTCTATAAACACAGGTAAAACTTCATAATATGGAGAAACTCTCTGTCCATATGCTTCATCTGACATTTGAACTCGGCCAGGGAAGTTCCATTCACCAGGTGAACAAGCCTAAACCCAAATCACTACATGAACACCCTAACAATCAAAGACCTGTATGTGCCTGGACTATATGCCTTGGTGTTCTGCATACCCTTGGAGTGATTAACAATGCAGCTGGGGTCCACAGCAGTAGGCAAGAGGGAATGTGTAATATGTAGTACCGCGTTTTTCGCAGCAGGAGAATGGATGCCTGTGTTGTAGGTGAAGCGGTGAGGCATATGTTGATGTAGCTATGTACTATGGGTATGCATATCAATGAGGGAGAACACCAATAGAATAGTGGTTCCGGCATTCGGCCAATGTGAATGCAGTCCCGGTTGACCTACGACCACTGCACATATAACTTGAAAGTGTAATGAATGCGTTCATGCTGTGCACACATTTAAATTTGTAAAGGTGAACATGTGTTTCGCAGCAGTCCGTAAACCGGAATACAGATATGTAACTTTTACGGTCAGAATTATGAAAGTTCACGTAAGCACAAATATCTATGAAGCATATGTAACCCACAATAAGGATATGCAAGTGCGCCTGCGCGTGTGTAATCCGCTCACAGCATAGCAAATGAATGCTGTTTTCTCCACGTTCTATGTACATGGCTCAAACCTGTTAACCCCGTAAAGTACAAAACCGGACAAAGCCATGAAAACAACTGGTACAAATATGGACAATCCCTAGATATTGCCCTAACAAACATAGAAAGTGAATAGAATAACAGGTGTGTCACTAGCATGGATTCTCTGAAGGGTATGAAGTCGTAACCTGAAATGTTTGTCATTATTTACCAACATCAGTCTTT
Organism: Protopterus annectens; assembly: GCF_019279795.1. Lineage (NCBI taxonomy): Eukaryota > Metazoa > Chordata > Ceratodontiformes > Protopteridae > Protopterus > Protopterus annectens. The sequence continues at coordinate 486,462,270 of NC_056744.1, forward strand.
AATGATATGCCACTAAATTTCCAGATAGACACAAGGTTATGAAAAACAGACAAAAGATAAGAGGCAAACAGCTGTACATGCTGCAAAAATTTGTACAGTTGAAAGGTATGATATGAATATATATATATATGCACATATATCCACAGACATAAACCAAAGCAAATTATGAAATGAGGAATGTACAGACATATGTATATATGTATATATATATATATATATATATATATATATATATATATATATATATATATATATATACACACACACACACACACACACACACACACACACACACACACACGATACATGAATAGATATATACACAACAAACATATATCCCTGTACATATAACACATGTACATAAATAGGTCACAATATAGCTATTATGGATAGACAGACAGACATGCATGAAAGGAGAATACACCGCTGCTTTTCAAACCATTGCCCGGAAAGTACCAGTGTGACAGGGCCTGCAAGTTCTACACGTTAAACATGAATATAGGTGTCCTATGCAGGACCCCAAAAATTGATACCGTAAGAAGTGCGAACCGTCATTGATGCAAAAGATGTCACAACTGCAACTACGATATAGCTGTACATGCAACAATAGCAGGTGCAAGGGTAATAACACATGGGTCGATAGAATGTATGACGTACGACCTGATATCCGGAGAGTGGGGAGTGCTCAGAAGTGTCCTCACACTTTATTATCGCTCACATTAAACATGTCTAATGGGTACTGTGGAGGGGTGTCAGGTATGGGAATTATGGGTATGCAGAAATGGGCCTAGGTGTTGGATGGCACAGATATATTAGGTACGCCCCATGGGAGTGATCAATATACCTCTGTGGGAATAGCACACGCCTATATTCTCCAAACAGGTGCAACCCATCTACTGGATATTGTGTAAACCATTGGAGGAAGACATAGGGACCTATATCAGTGTCATGTAGGTGATTATCATGGATGGACATGCGTACGACCAAGATGGTAACCATACCTGCCAAACTGTCAGAATAAGACAGCTGGACTAAGGCATAGTACATGAAATACAAATAGGGACTATATTAAATATACCCCAGACAAAGTCAGAACATTGATAGAATAATGGTGTAGTCAGGAATATAAATGCTATGAGAGTTAGTAATCATGAAATAGAAATGTCAGTCATTATTACCTAACCGCACAGTCCGTCATGCCTTGCCAGCAATCTACCAGAAAGGCACATTATTATGACAAATGTAACAGAATCATAGGTCAAACCTCGGGACGTTTACCCATAATGTGTACAGGTGAAAGGTATGAAGATAACCCATCCTAAATAAATGTACAGAACTACTGATACTAGGTGGACAGGTGAGAAGAAAGACGTCAGGACAAATGACAAAACATGTACAAGTCAAAAGCATGTGTTTCCACAAATGTGAATGACAACGTATGCCCTGTGAAAGTCAATGTGGAAGGTTAATAGACTCAAAAGACATATGTCCCTCAGGGTGTCATGCAGTGTCACCGATACAGTGTCCAGTCCCCCATACTCGTACGTGAGTTCTGCCACTGACGGAAAGCGCAAATACACATAAGGTACATAATAGAATAATTAGTGTGGATAAGCACCTGTTGGCCTGTGTGAGGAATATAACCCTCTGGGTGGGTGTGTCCTGCAATAGGAATGTAATGCATCTGGCCTGTGATGGCACTATATATTGTGTGTATTGGTGTAAGAAAATTGATATCCTGTATCAGAAACATACCTCGCAATTGTACAGAGTCTCGCAGAATGTGCAGATGTATGCCTCATATGTTTGGTGTGTTCTTCTTACAACCTGTACCTGTCTGGTAAATACCTGAGAACTGACGTCAATAAATAATGACAAACATTTGAGTTTAAGACCCCTAATCCCTCAGAAAAGTCATACTAATGCAAAACCTATTATACTGTCAACTATCTACGTTTGTAAGAGCAATATTTAAAATCTTCCCCTATTTGTCCCCCCATCATGTTAGGCTTTATACAGGCTTTATACAGATGTTTTGCTCTAGGAGGTAGAGAGGTATGATCAGAAACAGATACATGTCTGAGGAAACAGCATTACCGACCGCAAGATAACTCAGAAGGTACGAAAAGCACTGCAGTAGGAAGTTCAGTATTGGCCGCAGGTATGTGCTGACATGTCAAATGACACAGCAGTCTACATGAAGTACCTATAGGGCTGTCACCTTTACCAATGATGACAGTGGGACATACCAATAGCCATGCATACACCACAAATAGACATAGCACAAAGCAAAGCCTAGGCCATGATACATGAAGCCTCCGGCGTGTATGGATTGAGTGAGAGTACAGCAAGGAAAGATGACTGCCAGGCTATTCAGCAAACACCCATAAGGGTGTGCAAGACCACCCGTAACACGGACATTGCACGGACAATGTTAGGATTTGCAACATACCCCATTTGTATGTGAAAGCTATGCAAATGATGTAAATATGCGATACATGAAACAGTAAGCTGTCCGTGCAAGAGCAGAGTTATGTGCAGAAATGTACCTGGATGTTAGGCGACTAACGTTCTGCACATTGCTAAACGGAGCAATGACAGCTGCAAATACAGTATGAATACAGTTGAAGAAGCATGCCAATGTCTAAGTCCAAGGCCAGTGACAGCTTTGTCCATTGGATATCAATAAAACAGCAGTTGTCCTCCCCCGATCTCTGGTGTGGAAGCGTAGCGCAGCACCACGAGAATGCGCTGAGCTTCAAAACAAGTCAAATATGTATAGTATACATACAAAATGTAGGTTTAGTTAGATGTTAGTACACCATGCAGATGAATGGCAAGCTGGAGACAACATGGCTACTGCGTACTGGTTATTATGTGTGGAAGCGCTCTGTCAGAGATGTAACGAAGCATTTGTAGGCAATGTGATGCAAGTGAGGTAGAGGATAGTGAATCACAACATGTCATGCCATATGGGCCAAGCCACTGCAGTGTAGTGTAGGTTAAGAGGACTATTAGAGTAGAAGATAGGTGACAACGTGAGTGTGTATGTATAAAACACTGTAACCTCACCGGAGCAGTGTCACATGTTTGCTGTCAGTACTCAGTGGAAGAGGCGTGTTATGAGCTATCCTAGGGGACATCAGGAGACTGATGGTGTACACCATAGATACCACCGATGTGACCTGCAAACCTGCCCACAGTGTGTCTGCGCCCGTGTGCACCAGTAAGCCCGAGTAGGCATGTGTGCATGCGTGTTAGCCCGTGTGCACGTGTGGAGTGTGGAAGAACGAGTAAGCTAGTGTACGAATGGTGAAGCCCATGTAATGTCGTTTATGCATTTGTAAGCATGTATACATGTGCACTACACACATCACACATGTACTGCACACTCAGGCACACATGCTGCCAATACTACATACATCAGTGAAATGGCACATGGATGGAGAATACATCATCAGAATTAAAAGTGCTGTAAACTATGCTACAGTGATGATCATAGCTGCAAAGCATCATGCCTGCTGATATACACCTGGAAGTAACACACTGTGTGTTAACAGCACGCTAACATCAATACAGTGGAATAAAGCCACCGTGTGCATCAGCACCAGGTTATTCTGATCCTGCATCAATGTTACACATCACAGGTGGTGGCACAGGTGACATCATATGCACAGGGTGTGGTGTTACATTTCCAGAGCTGTCATTGAGCCATCCAAGGTATACGTAGGTGTGTGTGTGTGTGAGGGACAATGGTTATTGCATGGCCCAATGGTGATGCAATGGGTTTGTGTATGTGATAGCCGTAGCTGTTTGTGGTAAGTGTGTGTGTCTGCATATATACAGGTACAGCATGTGTCAGCCATATACAGGAGGTTGTGGGACAGTCACAGACCATACCTGCCAGGCTGTAGAGATCACCATTACTGGCCATGGACACCCCTCCATGCATCCAACACAACCCAGTCCTGCACCTGTCAATGTATACACATACAGTCCTGGGATCTGTACCACAACCTGTGGATAAACGTGAGTCTGTAATGTTAACCTGAGTTGCATAGAATTGTCAGTTACTACATATGGATATGAGCCATACTCACACTCCAATGTAATAACCACTGTTGACTGTTGCCGAGATGTGCATACAACCATTCAAAGGTGCTGTACTAACATTGTTTCCAATGCCCGTGTAATACCCAGCAACACAATAACCGGTCACAAGTATAACCCATGATCACTACAGCACACAGTATGTATACTATCACAGAGCCATAGCAGATGTACATACATCCAAGGTACTCAGGTACAGATAATGCAGCACATTCAAGAGTGATAATCCCAACATACATATCTATATACAATATATATATATATATATATATATATATATATATATATATATATATATATATGTAGATAGATACATACACACACACACACACACACACACACACACACACACACACACACACACACACACACACAACACACGTGGCAGGGTTGGGAGCAGAACACAAATGTAACCACTTTACCACATGACAGCATTACGCAGTTACAGAATGTGCTACCGTGACTAGTTGGTCACAGGATTCACACAGGCATGCATCTAGCCTGCAGACAGCAGCATCAAAGGCAAAGACGCCGCACGGATGTTATGGAGAGTGAATACTGTAAAAGCAATGTACTGTTGTCATGCAGCTGGAAACACACACACACACACACACACACACACACACACACACACACTTGGCAGGACTGGGAGTTGAACATACACCTAACTACCCTATCCCACTACAGCATGATGCATTTACAGAATGCGCTACCGAGATTACTAAACACAGCAGTCCCAGAGGCAGACATCTAAGTGCGTGTCATCATCCGCAAAGGCAAAGACGTCGGTAGGAAATTTCTGTGGTGTGAGGCATCTAAAAGCAAGACTGTGTCCCCAGGCGGACGGGAACATGCACGCAAACACACACACACACACACACACACACACACACACACACACACACACACACACACGCACTCGGCAGGGCTGGGAGTCGAACATACACCTAACTACCCTATCACACTACAGCATGATGCATTTACAGAATGCGCTACCAAGATTACTAAACACAGTAGTCCTAGAGGCAGACACCTAGGTGCATGTCATCATCTGCAAAGGCAAAGACGTCGGTAGGAAACTTCTGTGGTGTGAGGCGTCTAAAAGCAAGACTGAGTCCTCAGGCGGACGGGACCATGCGCGCTAACACACACACACACACACACACACACACACACACACACACACACACACACACACACACACACACACACACATACACACACACACACTTGGCAGGGCTGGGAGTCGAACATACACCAAACTACTCTATCACACTACAGCATGACGCATTTACAGAATGCGCTACTGAGATTACTAAACACAGCAGTCCCAGAGGCAGACATCTAGCTGAGTGTCATCATCCGCAAGGGCAAAGACATCGGTAGGAAATTTCTGTGGTGTGAGGTGTCTAAAAGCAAGACTGAGTCCCCAGGCGGATGGGAGCATGCGCGCAAACACACACACACACACACACACACACACACACACACACACACACACACACACACACACTTGGCAGGGCTGGGAGTCGAACATCACCTAACTATCCTGTCACACTACAGCATGACGCATTTACAGAACACGCTACCAAGATTATAAACACAGCAGTCCCAGAGGCAGACATCTAGGTGCATGTCATCTGCAAAGGTAAAGACGTCAGTAGGAAATTTCTGTAGTGTGAGGCATCTAAAAGCAAGACCGAGTCCCCAGGAGGAGGGGAGCATGCACGCAAACACACACACACACACTTGGCAGGGCTGTGAGTCGAACATACACCTAACTACCCTATCACACTACAGCATGACGCATTTACAGAACGCGCTACCAAGATTACTAAACACAGCCGTCCCAGAGGCATACTTCTAGGCGCGTGTCATCATCTGCATTGACAAGGACGCTAACAGGGATTGTATAGAGAGTGATCAGTCTGAAAGCATACAGACATATTACTGTCCCACGGTAGACATAGACAAACATATGGCAGTGGTGTGATCGGGGCAATGTAATATTTATGGAGCACCAAAACAACAAGACATAGATACGGGATGCACCACAGACAGTACACCCTTCAAGATAGTCGACCAGTGTGTACTCGGTAGGCATCCATTGTGACATAGAAAATGGACATCTGTTGCCTGGATGACCACCATGGCTATTGAGGATGTCAATGGCCATGCCCATGCACAGAGGGACATCACCGACACAAGGTGTCACTGGGCATGGCCACACACTTAGTAATACAGATCCGTACGGACTGTACTGTGTGTCGATCTACACAATGGCGTACTGGGCATGCTCACACACTTAGCAGTTGCAAAGGGCCGTCTTGCATGCAGATGGAGTCTCAACATGCAAGGGCTCAGTTTGGGCTGCCATGTGTGTCCATCTACACAACAGCGTACTGGGCATGCTCACACACTTAGCAGTTGCAAAGGGCCATCTTGCATGCAGACGGAGTCTCAACACGCAAGGGCTCAGTTTGGACTGTCATGTGTGTCCATCTACACAACAGTGTACTGGGCATGCTCACACACTTAGCAGTTACAAAGGGCCGTCTTGCATGCAGACGGAGTCTCAACATGCAAGGGCTCAGTTTGGACTGTCATGTGTGTCCATCTACACAACAGCGTACTGGGCATGCTCACACACTAAGCAGGTACAAAGGGACATCTTGCATGCAGATGGAGTCTAAACATGGAAGGGCACAGTAAGGTATAACTGTCCCCATGCACAGGGTGGGCCGTCCTGCATGCAGACGGAGTCTAAACACGGAAGGGCACAGTAAGGTATAACTGTCCCCACGCACAGGGCGGGCCATCCTGCACGCAGACAGAGTCTAAACACGGAAGGGCACAGTAAGGTATAACTGTCCCCCACGCACAGGGCGGGCCGTCCTGCATGCAGATGGAGTCTAAACACGGAAGGGCACAGTAAGGTATGACTGTCCCCACACACAGAGCGGTCACACACATGCAGTGACCAGTACACACTCAGCTGCCATCACAGCTGTCACAGGTGCAGATCACAAATGTACACACTGCAGTCTACACTGTAGCCCTTGAGACATCACCATGTCATTGCTGCAGCAATACACAGCCATACATTACCACAACACCGTGTGACACATGACCAGTGGACTGTACAGAGGTCTACAGCAACTATGCAGAGTACACATGTACTGACAGGGTTCCATCAGGTGTTATGCATTGCAATTATACCACTATACATGACCAGGTCAGCTCAAGACATACCAGGGGCCCTGGGTCTTAAAGAGCTGTGACAGATGAGTGTTGCCGTACACCAACGAACACACATGTTTGGATATTTCAAACATGTGATTGTAGTGGGTGTGTGCATGGACCACACACACAACACATATGTACATAGCTAAGCCTTTGCTGTCCCCCATGCAGAACAGTGGCCTAAGCAATCTTACGCATGCAAATGGAAGGTGGGTCCATGTCTGTTGAATGCTCACAGTACAGGAGGTAGCAATGTTGACGGAGGACACATTCCCCTGTAGTAGTCGCCCATGACACCCGTGATATCATACCACAGTCCATGTGTTATGTATGTTAACACACATGTCCACCAATAGCAATGCATACAAACATGGCTACAGGAGACACATGGAGGACCAACGCACAAGTACAATCTGTACTGTGCATGCAGCAACCATGCATGTACAGTGGCCGATGTCCGTAATAGAGCTGTGCCTAACTACAACATGCAGTCACAATGCAGCTCCATCATTGACACCTGTATATGGTGACATGCAGACAGTACGGTTGGTTGTACATCACGTATGGAGGGGATGTGTGTACATAAAGTGGTGATCCACCTGTGTAGATGTATGTGTGCCGGGGATGGTTCACAGGTGTGTCACACGCCATCCTACCATGCCATGTGCAAACAGTACGCTATGTCACTGTTACTTGACGGTGATGACATAACGCATACACAACGGTCAGGTGTTACCAACTGTATGTCACATGACACCTGTATCACTGACATCCTCCTATGTGCATATAGCCACACAATTGCCAGACATAGCATTGGTACACATACTGCGGACATTACCACCTCAAGTCTATCAAACGGCTCATCATATGGCAGGTGTATCATTCCCAGCACTGCCATGTGTGTCCGCTTGTGTGACCACACATGCCACATATGGTGGGGACTACGTCCCAGTTGTAACACATCCCTGTACACCGTTGTAGAGATCTGTACATACTGCAGTGTGGAAAGCATGACGTCGGCAGGTGTGGTGCATCACACACATCGGCTATCCGTACACACATATCTGGTCACCACAGTGTGTGTGTGTATGTATGTATGGCTGTCTGGTGCTTGGTGTGAGGGTGTATGCTGTCATACTGTGGAAACAGGATCACTAACCCCTAATGGTGATGCAGTCTACTACCCTGTTGATGCCATCAGTCCCAGCCATACTGGATACCTGTGCATGTCCCTTCTCTGTGCCACGTCATGTAGGTGCAAAGTACTGCAAGGGTGATGACCACATAGGCTAGGGTCCACCCCTCAACACTATGGGGTGTGCGTTATAGTGCTGTAGACCCCGTGAATGTGGCCATGTTCTTGTACTGTGACAGGGTATTACTGCTACACAGTGTGGCCTCATGCTATCAGGTGGCTTCTAACGTCATCATTGGCCAGACCGCTGTGTACAACCCCTGCACCATTTCAACATACCTGTAATGTTTCTCGGTATGTATGTCACATCTCTGTTTGCTGTAGCCTGTTCAACTGAGCACATGCTTCAGGTGTAGTATATGTGCGGACATCTGTGTCATGTTTGGACATCTGTGTCATGTTTGACTTTCCAACAGTCAGGTTGAGGGAACGTTTAGCATGCTGATATTGCCATACGTGCCTGTGAGTACTCCACAGTTACACATGGGGGACTGCAAACACTGCTACCTGTAGGCACATGCCAGTACACCATAGGAGGGGACCAGGGCATCATTACTAACATGCTGTTACTGTTGTAACTGAGACACATACTGTGAACATATCACAATGCATGCTGCACCTGGACTACATGGTATGACTGGTGCATGTCGACAGTACACCACTGATGTCACATACACATCTCTCAGTATTCACACATGTCCAATGCAACATACACATCCCTCAATATGCATACACAAGTAATGTTAGATACACCTCTCACATCTTTTAGTATTCACACATGACCAATACAACATATACATCCCTCAATATGCATACACAAGTAATGTTAGATACACCTCTCACTATTCTGTTCACCCTGTGCATCAGACCATTTGAGCATATCCCTGCCCTCAGTATTCACACACAACCAATGCAACATACACATCCCTCAATATGCATACACAAGTAATGTTAGATACACCTCTCACTATTCTGTTCACCCTGTGCATCAGACCATTTGAGCATATCCCTGCACCAATGGTGTGGATGACAGGGATGCAGAACATGCTTCATCATATTCACAGGGTGATACTGTTTGCCAGGGGTATAGGCTGCACCAATGGATGGCATCATGTGTGCGGGTGAGGGCCGGTGATTTGAATGGACATGTCTGTTCCATAGGCATGTGGGTGTTGTGGAGCCCTACAGTTGTGTTTGCTGTGTGCGTGTATGTGTGCACACAGTTCTGTCATTTGTGAGGCCTACACAAGGGTATTATGGACAGCTCCAGATTGTACAGACCAGGTTGTACAGCTCACTGTGACCGTACAAGGCCATGTGTCCTGTGCCTGCCAGGGGTTGCACGGGCACTACCAGGCAGAGGTACAGAATGGCTACTGTCCGACAACCGTGTCCCCACCGGGAATGTTCAGGGCCAAGTCCACGTGGCCTGCTGTGACCTGGTGTGGACAGCGCGGCACCAGCTGCACTGCTACTGCTACCGGCACTATGGGAGCGGCCATGTGAGGTGGCACACTCACGTTGACCTGCACTAGGTGGTGTAGCTGGCCTACGTCCATGTGTCCTATGCCTCACCCCTACCCGATGTTCCAGCACAGACAGCTCACACTCGCGGATTGCCATGCCAAGGTCGAGGATTCTGACCATGTCACCCAATCGCCTGTCCTGAATATCAGCAAGCTGCTGTTGAGCACCTGCCAATGCCTGGATGTTGTTGTTTAGGGTACTGGTAGCAGCCCTCTGCAGCCTCTGCCCTTCTCTGTTCTGCAGTTCGGCACGTGCCTGTGCCGCCATTACAGTCTGGAACATGCGTCTGGTGATCGCAGCTGCTGCACTATGTCCTGCAGGTGCATGTCTGCCAGAGGTCCTCCTACAAGCAGCACCAGCCACATGCCTGTGTGGCACATCTGCAGTCAGTATACTGCCACCATGGTATGGAGACACATCTTCTGTAGCCACCACATGTTCCTGTTCAATGCTAACAAACACTGACTGTCCTTCCTCTATGGCCACTGTAGATGCGGTATGTGTTGGCAGTTGAAATGTGCATAGGGAAGAGGGGGACATAGCTGGGATGGCAACCGCTGGCACAGATTCCACCTGTGACATCCCTGCCTGTACCTCGTGCATATGTTCATCACTGCTAGCATCTGTGGAGACACTATCAGATGGACCGCAGGAGGGTAACGCATCTACATCAAATGTGAATGCAAAGAAAGACTCTAAATTACAATAGACACACACACACACACACACACACACACACACACTGACACACACACACACACACACACACACACACACACACACACACACACACACACACACACACACACACACACACACACACACACACACACACACTGACACACACACACACACACACACTGACATGACAGTACACATGGCTGACGTGACCTTGACATGTAATCTGCTGACGTGTGCATTAACATGCATGCATGCCTGACACAATGGTGTCCTGATACATGTACAGCGTCGTACTGGGTATCACATTGCGGTGTTGTCCGTATGCCCTACAGATAGAATGCATGTTGAGCAAATGTGCATGGGCATGGTAGGGGGCTGTGAGCCATCTACATTGCTGTACAGTGTGATGTACAGACACTGTGCCATTGCATGGCATCATGAGGTGTTTATATTGCTAAACAGTGCATGTTATGTACGCATTGCATATCCAGAACTGCATGCATACCCATGACATACCTGTGGATTGTGACCTACGATGCTGAGGTGTATACACACCCAACCATGCTGTGTCATGTGACAGGTCACTGGAGGACATACAGATGACACCCCTGCATGATGACTACAGAGTGTTAGCTGCCTGGCAACCATGTCCATGCATAGCGGACCTGTCACGTCACCATTTCACACATGACATTGATGTACCACGCACACAAGGTGCACAGCTAACAGTGATGTCCTACGGTGGGAGGGGAAAAGTACAGTATCTGTGGCCTGGTGTCACTGTCAGTGGAATCTGTGAAGGTGACTACCGTCATGCTATGACACAAACATCATGTTCAACACATATTATAAGGTACACGTCACTGACACCTCCACTAGCTGTGCACAGGCATTTAGGATGTGCAGCGTACCACATCACCTGTACAATCAGTCCAGTACGGCTGTAATTGGACCATGTGTGGACAAAGTGGGACAGGGTGTATCCACATTCCATCTTCTGTGTGGCTACTTGTCTCTGGCCATCCCCCATGGCCATGTGTGCACATATGTTGGTCATGTATGTGATGGCCATCTATCACACATGTCTGTTTTGTCCCATATGACATGCACCCATAGATGTTGGATATCTCACCATCCACAGGGCTATGCAGACAACAGGTGTATGTGTGGTATGTGGGGTATGGGTTATGGGAAATTGTGACAACATTGCAACCAAAATGCTACGTGTCTCAGACATGTTGGATGGAACATCACAATGTGTGAGACCATTGCAGGGGCATATAACACAATGGTGACGCCTGTGGTCTGCCCATATCACTGCTCACTGTGCGGTACTGGTTTGTGTACCACATGTTTTGTTCCACTGTATAGTACATATGCCTCCATTGTAGAACACCTCCACCATTGTATGCACAGCTGGACACACATGTAGCAATGACAAATACTGTAGTTTCATGTCTGTGTATCATTTCAGTTGTATATATTGCACATGGGTGGCCTGTGTGGATGATGGGTGATGCGACCTGTATATCCATGTATTAACTGGCCACATGGCGAATAGATCTATGCTTTGACATGCCTGATACCGATGACAGTCTCACCTGCAACGGACTCTTGTCTGTGCGGCACGCCAGAGGTACCTGTATAGGGTGACACAGCAGTATGAACATTATTCATGACTGTATGACAGCCATAGGGTGCACAGTGCAAGTTAACACATTCACCTGTACAATAGCATATAGTCAGCACATGTGTGCATACCATACCTCTCAACCTCTTACAACAATAAATGTGGACAAAGCCTACTATGATGGGGGACATATAGGGACAACTGTGACATATTGCTCTTACTAACTTAGAAATTTGCTAGACTAATAGGTTTGCATGCACATGGGTTTTACACAGAATGTGCAGTCGTAAACACAAATGTATGTCATCATTTAATGACTCCATTCCTCAGCTATTTGCCAGAAAGGGACAGATATTAAGGGGAACACACCGGCAATATGAGGCAGATATCTAGACATCCTGCAAATACCTGTACAGTTTAGAGGTATGGTGCATACACAAGGTAGCATAAAGCATGTGTGTCCACATACCTTGCATATGTTGTTACATTACATGATGTACACTGACACATGCACGTATGTGGGATATACTGGCCATATGTTCAGTACTGACTTACCAGGCAACTCCAGGCTCATTGGTTGGGAGACACCCACCTCCATGATGGCAGCTAGTGTTTGTGGGGGCTGTTCTGAGGGTGTTCCCAGACTGGCCAGTAGCTCCTTTGTGTGTGTGAGTAGAGGCTGGGTTGGTGGCCCACCACCTGTTCCACCTTTTTCCCTGGCAATTACAGTGGCATGCTGTTTTGCATGACGTATCAGGCCCGTGCAGTGTCTGCGCACCTGCTGGTAAGTGCGGTTGTGGCCGCCCACTTCGTTGACCCTCCTGCAAAGATCCTGCCACAGGTCATCCCGCTGCTGTGTATGCTGTGGCACATGGCTAAATAACACCTCATAGTTCTCATGGAGGTACGGGATTACGACATCATCCTCCTGTTAGCTGTACGCTGTTAGGCATGTACGCGGCATTATCTGTAAGACATGATGAAGGTGACAGGTCACATTTACAGACATGTACAGTGATATTGCTGCACATACATTTCTAGTACATCTGCACAGTTATATTTGCAAATCAACATGACACTAACATGACTGGCATGTATGTGTCCAACACATGTAATACCCAGTATGCACTGGATATCATCCCCATATATGTGTGTCACCTCATTAGTGTTCCTACTGCATGTGACGTCTGTCTCCATGTGGGCATGTCTGTTTGCCTGCACTGGTGTTCTTACCTATCTACTCATGCCTGATGTAGCCACGGTAATGCTGTTGACCTTGATGCTGTGGATATGTCACATATCAACACAGACACAGCCTTACTGGACTTGGGCAGTGACAATGCACCAAGTATGCATGGAAACCTGTACATGCATCTGTTTTGCCATAGACATCTACAATGCACAGCTGTTCAACATTCTGCCATGGATCGACTGTGTTGCACATGTGATAGACATGGGACAATGGCTAGTCGGACGTCATTCGCAGGTAAGGTTATCGGCTACAGCATGTACGGGCTGGATTTCCTAGCTGTATCTGACACCCATTATGCCACCGTGAGGGGCATCAGTGACACATTACTGATCCAGACAGATGATACTACATCTACCATATGGCCATCACACCATGTATGACAGGGATGATATGTGCAGCTATGTAGACAGGGCTGCATGGTATGGCGGGAGTACGTCACAGGTATGGCACATGGATGTGTCCAGTATGTGGCCATCCTAGTCGTAGGACGGTGGTTGTCCATGATGTATGTCTTTCAGATAAGGCTATGGACATGTAGCATGTCTAACAGCATAGTGTGGCATATGTCTGTATGCAAGGTGGATAGCATGCTGCATACTGGAGGTGAGTATTGTGGAGGCTGGTATCCATGCATGGGCCCTACCCCTGGAGGGTGATGTGTATTACAATATTGGTCACACAGGTGCTGTGTATGCCTGTCCAATGATCTCTGTGCTCATGGATACCACCCTGTCATGTCATGGGTACCTTGGATGACTACCTAAAGGGCCAGGGAGACGTCTCCAGCTCAGGGAGGTATGCTACACTACACCATCCAAAACACAGTGTCCATACTGTTGACCGCAGCCTAGGTGTTTCTTAATGGGTACAGGGGTATTCCCCTAGTGGTGTCACTGCTGATATCATCCACCAGAATGTGCACATATGTCACACACATCACACACACACAGCCCATTCTGTATGTTGTTTGCAACACTGTGACAACTATTGCCCATAGGTCATGGCCATTCACATCCTCACATACACAGATGGCTGACATTTGTCTGTGTGGTATGGGCTACAATGCAGGTGGGGTACAACACATTAACCCTGGTTTACTGTAGCTGACACCGTGTGATATGCACATGTCACTGTAGCACCTTTAGTAGTTGTGAGTCTGTCAACAGGCCACTAGTAGAACACTCCTGTGACATACAAAGGCATCTGTAGCCAAACATCCGTACTGTCTTGTACATCTGTACTGCTAACATCTACATTAATAATGGTTCATGGACTTGCAGACCATACCTGGCAGTGTTCTGATGTGGTGACACCAGTCATGACTGTTGTCAACACTTGTGGGTTGATATTATCCAACACCCTATCTGTAATGTATTGGCATGCTCGGCACTTGTTCAGAGCTTTTTGGCACGTTATGAGCTACTGCTTAGTTTAGCACCCATTTCACACCAGTCCTCACAGGTACACTGTCTGTCCATACATTTCCAGCTTGATAACTGTACAACAGCTGTCGTACACACATCACTCACATACCTCGTGAGACATGGTGGTTTATACAGCGTGTCCACCTGGCATGTACCACTTATATACAGGCATGTCCAACTGGCACGTACCAGTGCTATTGCCTGTCACTATGATGATTATGTTATACATGTGGCAATAGAGCTACTCCCATGTACACAGTCAATGCACACCTCCCAACATACAACAGTACAGCCTGTGGGGGATGCACATATGCAGCCCTGCTGGGGGTTATACTGTCACCAACCCTGACTGCACCTGATAGTCATGTGGGGATGTGCAACATTGGCAACGCACCCCACACATCACATAGTCCCACATGATCCCCACCACAGGCCACACATACGGAGACACCTTGTACAGTACCCCTCCATACCCTGTGTGGGCACCAACGACAGCCCACATCGCCAAACACAACCACACCAACCTATAGCCCACAGACACGTGTGCCCATCACATACAGCCAATAGGGTGTCATAACATACACAACACACCTGTCTTAGGTGACTGTCGGCAGTCACACTGCTGTTCCACTCAGCAGGCTACACAAGGCGATAGTCACTTACATTCTGCTGTCAAGTAACTGGTTCTGCAACATAACCTATGCACACATGACATAAGTCAGCAGGTACGATGTGACTCATCTTCCATGTTTGTGTGACTGAAGTTGTATCTCAGGGCACAGACTACATGTGCAGGTACATGCAATAGCCCACCAGTGTTGTAGCCCTGATGGTGTGGTCCAAGCCCTGGGAAGCATTTTGCGGTCATCCGGACCTGTTACCACTGTACTACGAATGACTGTGTCACTCCCAACAGTTGTCCATGCTTCTGCTGTCATTCCACAGGCATCTAGTATATGTCCACTTTGACAGACCCGGTCAAACAACATGATGCTGTGGCACAGTTGACCTGCACCTGTCAGCCCTGGGAGTACGGATCACATGTTGGACTCTTGCTGCTTTTATACTGCCTGTCTTGCACAGTGTCCAATAGCAGTCACCACCAGAACGGGAACTGGCTAGTGAAGCAGGTGGTCATGTCACACAATGCTTGACATCATCCTCTGTGATGCACGCAGGCAAGGCACACCTGATACTGCACCACTTCAATATCTCTGCAGTGACTAGGACCTGCCTCTTCGCTCTGCAGAGCACACCTTCAATGACTGGTTATAGACAGACCGTACCTCTCAGGCATGTACCTGGACTGGCACACACACGGCTGAGGTGTTCCCATATTCCATTATGTTGTACACACATCCTGGCTGGTTATTTAGCACAATGCATCACAGGTGCTCCACGTGCATATAACTGTATCCGGAATTACTGCTGCTACTAATGTGAGACTGATAGTAACCCACACTTAACTGTGATAGCCGCACATGTACTGACACATTAGGTTACACTGCGCATGAGTCATAACCTCTGCTCGGCTGGTTCAACCCATACACCACCTCCAAGACCAACAGTATCCTTGACATGGACACTGCCAACATGTGACTGCTGTTCCACACCTGGGGTTATCCTCTCATTAGTGGAATCTGGACATCTGCTACCCATCCTTCTTAGCCACATACTGGCACCACAAACTTCACGGCATACACAGTAGATGAGTACTACAACACCAACTACAGATGTCGTATGACAGCGGTAGTTATTGTTGTGACACACGTGCAGGTGGACAATGCACATTCAAATGCTGAGACATACCCCAGTGCACTTCATTAGCACGTACACGACAATATGGTTCATGCTATTCCACACAGCGCCATAATGGTACACACCAGATTACAGACGACACTCTGGGGGTGCGGTCCCACGGACATACTTTACAACAACAGGTGGGGGCTGTAACACAGTGGTGTACATTCCCATGGGTGGGGTGACTCACTGGTCAGCCTCAGTAGGGCCACAGGATCCCTCATCACATACTCCATAACTAGCTACATAGACATTACTGTGACACATTCCGAGATGTACCACAAGGCATTATGGTGGTATGTCAGTAGTCATATGCAATACTCACATCTGCTCACACATACAACTGTCACTCTGGAACATGACAGTAACAGGTGATGTTGGCAACATGCTGTCTGATGGCTTCAATGCTAACATTACACCCTCTCACTCCCTGCAGGGCCACATTCCTTGCAGGAACATTGCGGTGTACCTGCAGTCACGCCTACACAGTACTGACCTGCACTCTATATGTCCTAGGACACAGACCCCTTGTCACCCTATAATATCCCAGGCTGTGATGTCCACAGACCTCTGAACAGCATGTCTCCCCACTGGGACACCATATTCAGTAATAGCCTTGTACCAGACATTGTGGCCCCTGACTGGCACACAGAAACAGTAACACTCCACACAGGCGGTGCCACAATGCATGACTGGGACTATTGCCCTAGACACCTCACTGGATTGTTATGCATGGCTATAGGGCACATCATCATGGATATCATTCGCTGAGTCTTTGTTGTGCTCCAGTCCTTTGATGCCAGCTGGGTTGGTCTTGCTGGGGCCACAGCATGCCTCCTTCACCTGTTGAACACCTTTCATACAGTCGCCAGAGTAGTTGATGACGACACGGGGATCCACACGGCCTGCATTGTCCTCTCGCTGCCATTCAGCACCGTTCTCCATTCTGGTATTCACAACATACACATCCATCTGCACATCACAACATATGTCTCCGGATGTTACGCAAAGTGGCTAATGGACAGGACACACACACTGAGGGTGGCATACCATATCACATACTGCATTCCAGTTACACTTGGCATACCACAGTCCTCAGTCATGGGGCCCTCATGTTCGGTATATGCTTCCCTGAGGTACAGGCTACCACTGAGGGGACTTCCCTGCCTAGCTTTACAGACCACTGCATACCCAGCGCCATTGTTGCTCCACCAGCTGATACAGACCCCATCCATACGGGTGTCACTGTGACGGATACCGATATGAACATCATGGCCTCTACCTGCATGAGACTTGGTATGAACATTACCTTTGCAGTACACCATCCACCCACTGGTTATCACATAGGTGTTAGTCCCCTACATACATGTCGCATTGTACATGTTTGTAAGACACATGTATGTCGCACACACTCCTGTGATTACCGCATTGCCACTGTGGCGTGGATATCCTTCTATGTGTCCACACATGTCTGTACTGGGTGTATAGCTGGTACATAGGCACCAATTGTACCTCTGAACACCGGACTTATACACACATCCATGGGTACAACACCCCGCTTAGGGTGTACCTTACACAACAGCTTTACATAACTCAACATTAAAACGCCATGACGTTTATTGAGCTACGACTGTTAAAGTTTGTGGCTTATGTACATTCACCACGTCTGTACACATTTGCGGACTACATACTCAGGGGTGACCTCTGCTGCAAAGACAGGGCCCATGTCTGCAAATATGTTTATGGATATACTCCGCATACACGACATACACAGTAGCCACTATGAGCACGATGCTCATGGATATGTGCACACACGTGACAGTGTGTGGCATGTGCTTGGGGGTTGCATTCCCAGACAGGACACTCACCATGCTTTGGGACATGATTCCTATGTACATCACGCATGGACAGTCAGTAGCAGTGTTCATGTGATACCTCGCTTGGTGGATGGTGGACACATGTACGCCAGGGATCACTGCAGTAGCTGTACTGTGCAGAGATGCAGGTTACACATGGCTCTTCTGTTCACAGGACACTACTCTAGAGAGATGCCACTGGTGTGCACACTGTAGTTATTGTTACACATAGACTTGCCAGACTGCATGGTACCCCACTATGAACCTGTGGAGCTATTACTTGTCCTTTGTGCATGGTTACTGGTATAGCCCTTCCAGTTAGATTGGCTGTCATGCTATTACAATTTCCCGTGACTACAGGCCATATGTATACTGTTATTGTACACGCCAATCATGTTCATGTTTGTCTGTCACATCTCTTCTGCTATTCTAGTATGGGAGTAATGTTTGCGTCCTTTGCAAATGCACAGAGTGGATTACATATTATTCATTTCATCATAACTGTTTATACATATATTAATTACATACTACTCACATCACTATATGATACCTTTGCTATGCACCATATGCCTGTTCTCCTGTGTACCATATCTGACATATCAATCTACTGTACTATACATTACACATGTTTTACATGGTATCCCATAATTCAAAGCATACTTGCACAGAGGGTCCACCTTAGACGTGATTGATGTTATATGCCCATACACATGCGTACTGTTACAGTATATCTACATATACTATCCCTTGCTATGGCACGTACTTATTGGACATACCCTGCCACTGATGGTGGGTCGTATGACATTGTTCTGTTTAAAGCCATCATGTTGCATCCCTTGTGGTGTCTGTGCTGTTTACCGTGTGGCCCACTGCTGGATGCACATCTTCTACAAGCATTAGTACGATCAGCAAGACATCACTACATAAATACCATTCCCCACTTTATGCATGGTGGACACTTTTAATTACTGCAAACCAGGCTATGCATACACTGACATAACGTAATACAGAACATACTATACATATAGTTAGTGTTGTACATACCTTGATATTGTTCTGGTGTTTCATCTCTATCTCGCTCTTCTGTATCACTCTTTCAACTGTTTTATGGTATGAGCATACAGTTTGCATATCTGGCAAGTCATCCTTATATACGTCTATACCTGCAACATGTGGTTTACTGCCACCAATTGGTGGTCTGGTGTGACTAATTACGTGCATTTCAGTTGTGCAGCTACTCCATTCACCAATTACATGGCAACAGCGGGGTATAACTGAATTCTCCACTTGGGCGTTGGCCAGTTGCCCTGCCTTCGGGGAGACGGCCTGTATTGTGTTTTGTTGTGTGTAATTGCAACTGCTATGTGTAGAGCCAAGTCTATTTTGGAGTCATGTCCCCCGTGGATTGTGTGTGATGACTTGAGTGTGTGGTTCTACCTGTGACTGTACCTATCATCCCACCCGTCTGATAAAGGACTATTGCAAACAATTGTAACATTGCCATTTGTTCCGTTATACGACGGATAAAATTTTGCATGGCGCCTTTAAATGTGTCTCTCACAAGGTATGTAAACGGTTCAGCAGATGTAATTGACTAGATATTTGGGCTGTGGTTATGGTCTGTATTGCTATTGTTTCCAGTGTGGGGGATGTAGGCGGGTGTACGTAGCATATACGGTTCTGTGGGGCTTGCATTTCTACGTAGTCCATATATATGTGTGTGTGGGCCCCTTCCCTAATTACAGTGCTATCACTTAATAGACTTCTGTTACGGGAATTTACTTTGGGCTGTTGTTAATTGGTTTCTATATGGTATGTAGAAGAAGTTGATACTTCCATACCTCCAGATGCACGGCGATATGTGCAGGGATATTTGTAAATGACCGCTATCCCGTGTATGTCTGTCCCAGACATTTGCAGTCATTGCAGTGGTGTTGGTGTCAGACACTCTGTCACATGGCTTGCCACTTTTTCATATGGCCATAGTTGGACACTTGCGGGTCACACAGTGGTGTTTACAGGCTGACATATGGCCATGATCAGTACACAGGATAGCACATACTTTTATCCTCATTACATACCAATTGTTCTTGGTCCTTCACTACTTATCGGTTTGCATGTAACATTTCCGTTTCTTACATAAAGGCATGAGTATTTCCTGCAACTATTGCATATTATTTGGGACATACTAATGTCCTAAACTCTCGGACAGTTGCCCTTTGTAATGTTCATGTCAGGACACACCTGCCCAGGGGGGGCTGTCCCTCCCAATGTGGGACAGGTGTTTACCGCATGCCTACGGCTAGCTATACCCGCACCTACCGTAATCATCTACCTCCGAGTTGCCACCTACAGACACACGATGTGGACACACACACACACACCTTAGTCACACAGGAACACACATGGCACCCTCAACACACACATACACAGGCTACATCACTCACAACCACAGTTGTACACGGTACCTATGTGGACCGCACCGCCTCCAGCGGTGACTACACGTCCTTACTATCATCATATTGCTTGCAGTTCTACTGTTCCAGTACTGTGTTCTTTCTGTCTTTCAGCCTCCTGGTTACGCGTGTTGGTGTGTGACACGTTCCATAGTTGGCGGTATCCTGTTTATTTGTACCTCAAAGGTGTTTTGAATGTCGTCGACCTATCTATATATTTGCAGATGTCAGTGACCCCTTGTATATCGACATATAACACACTATAGCCCTTTCTATCTGTATTATATATGTGTATATATATATATATATATATATATATATATATATATATATATATATATATATATATGCATATCTCGGACAGGGGTGGTGACAGACATGCTACGCCTTTCATTGTGTGTTTGTCAGTGTATACTCTGTTTCCTGGACTCTGCACGTTTGTGTCTGTACCTGTCACATTACACACCTGCCATAGGTTAAGATTACCTCCCATCCCACTTTGCGTGGGACAGTTCCTCTTTGTGCAGTTGTGTCCTGTGAAATATTTGTGAACATAGCAAATGTCCTGCAACTTTGGGACAAACATATTCCCTATAGTTTATGTCATAGTTGTATAACACACTTATTCTGTATCTAACCCACCTACATGTTACAGGACACAGAACACGTACCTGCGACAATTACTAGAATAAGCTTTTTATCTATGCAAAACACTGACGTTCTGGTTTTCCTACTGGCTGGGTGTATGTGTCATCCTGCAGACATCTGGCGTATGTCCCACATTGGTCATTTGAACTGTGGCAACCCTACCGTATGTACATCTTGCCTAGCAATAGTGTTGGGTGATTGTATACATGAATGCCTGTTCCACTCCTGGCAGTGGTCATTTTAACCTTCAGAGCAGGTGCTATTTGTTCAGGGGTGACTAATGCTGGTGTCACCTGTTCTGTACATCATTGATCATGATCTGCGCAGTGGTCGGTGGCGCATAGCCCTGTTTCGCGCATATCCGTATAATCGTATTTAAACATCGCTTACCAGCTGTGGGCAACGCTTATTCCTACTAACGTGTGCTACACATATTCTGATGACCTGCATCTGGAATGCATTACCCGTGCCGTCGGGATTACGTTACATCCCTTGCGGGACATGGGACCGGGAACATGCACGACAGTCACTGCATGTACCACTTGGACATCTGGGGGTTGTACACGAATTATGTCATTTTGTATGTACAATGCACTACAGCAGTTACTCCACACTACACTCACATGGATAATTCTGTTAGTTTACAAATTGATGGGCCCAGTTAATGGTATGTCCATGTGATGTTTACTGGCTGTACTCTGGCACTGGGTATGTATATCACAATTAGCTACACCCAATAATTTGCTACACCTTCATACGACCGTGGATGCAGCATGCCGGGGTGGCAAATGCCTGTCATAGGTACATCCCCTGCCTTGACACAACATCCACAATTACATTTTGTGGAGCCCCTCAGTAACGCAGTGGGTAATCCGTGATGGCTGTGTGTAGGACATTGCTTACACACATGTGATCCCGTGATTGCCTCTGCTCCAGTAAGCGACAGTTGCTTACTCAATGTTGTGGTGACGGGAGTCACTGTTTGCCCCATTTGGTGTTTTGCCTCTGACAATCGGGCATGTACCTACCGATGTACCTGAGAACCTATACACACAGCACCGACAGATGCTGATAGGCGCATTTACTGTTCAGGTGTTGACATTTCCGTGTTTCAATGGCTGTTGCGTGTACAATGTTTGAGGGCTGCCTATGTAGGATTCCACAGTGGGCCACCTATACATCACAATTTACAGGTAGCCGTGTTTGTGTGCCATCCATGTTACTGTGTATGCAGGGGGGGAGGGGTGTCAGTCCGTGCGAGCCTACACTGTCAAGGTATGTGCTATACGTTCCCTCTTTGCCAAGGCGTAGGCATATTGGGCACACCTCCGTCTGCCTACTGGGGCTGGCACAGTGTGTCCGTGGTCTGGATCCCTCTGTGCCTGTGTTGGCCTTGGCAATTGCGGTGGGCTGTGAGGCCCTCCCCCATTTAGACCCTGCTGCAGCTGTTTCTGCAGGATCATATTATGTAGCATGGCACATACTATGAAGATGTGGGCACACGTGCCTGGAGAGTACTGCAAGGCTCCACCAGATGTGTCCAAGCACCGGAACCGTGATTTCAGCATCCCGAACACACGATCTATGATGATTCTGGTTTGCGCCTGTGCCTCATTATGGTGTTCTTGCATTGGTGTGTGTGCATTTCTGATGGGGGTCATCATCCACAGCTCCAGTGCATAGCCAGCATCCCCCACAAGGTGACCTTGTGGGATGTCCCCCCTGACAAATACCTGGTACAGCTGTGAGGCATGCCAGATATGGGAGTCATGGTAGCTTCCAGGGCTGCCAGCACACACGTCCAAGATAATGCCCTGGGCATTGCACACAACCTGGAAGTTGATGGAGTGGAATCCCTTGCGGTTTATGCAGTGCCTACCATACTCACCGGGTGGTGACTTGATTTGTATGTGCGTGCAGTCTATCACACCCAGTACCTCCGGGTAGTTTGCCACACTGTGGAAGTGACGCATATTGCTGGCCAACTCCCCCTGAGTTCGGGGGAAGTATATATGCTCATTGGCATGTGGTAACATGGCATCCAGGAACTGGTGTAGTACCCTGGATGCAGATGCCTGTGAGATCCCCATTATATCTCCAGTTGGTTTTTGAAAGGTACCTGTGGCTAGTATTCGCAAGCTTACACATACCTTCGTGTCCACTGGGATGGGTTCCCCTCTGTTGTTTCTGGTTCTCAGGCGTGGCTGGCACAGCTCTACTATTTGCTCTAAGATGTCTCTGTCCACCCTGTAATGCTCTACTATCTCTAGTACATGTAGCTCCTGGTAGGTTACCCTTGGTCTGAAAATTCTTCTCCTCCTCCGAGGCCTACAGTGGTTGTCGGCATCATCCTCTACAACACCGTCGGTCTGTAACACATGCTGATGAATCACAGCTATGGCAGCTCCCAACATGTACATTTTAAAAGTTCCCCATCTGTTTACACCTATGGTGCAGTGTTTGGGAATACATAGGTGTGTGTTGGGTGCTTTCACACTTTATACTGTTTTGCTGTGAACATTGATGATGTCATAGGGTGTGTATGTACGATCGTGGCTACAGGGTATCTTCTGTGTTTTATTAACGGAACCACTATTATGCTGCCTTTGGTGTTGCATTACATTTGGATGCCGTGAATTACCTCCTGCCCTTCCTTTTACATTTGTGCACGTTACACCTACCATTTGCTGGCATGCATCCAGCTGCCTGCTTTCATTTGTACTTTCCTAGACCTGGCTTATCTTGCGTAATGTGTGCTATTGCCGATCTACTGTGGGTTTGCTTTGCTCTGCTATGACAGTTCTCCTATATTTGCATTCCAGGTCCTCCCCTCCTTTCTTTGCTATCCTATGCCTCCCCTATCCTGTTTTGCAGGTTTCTGCATGCAGGCTTGTCTACTGCCGTCGATTGGTCACCGTGAGTTGATTGGTGTTAATTGCTCATTAGTACGCCAATTACCCTGCTTCGGCATTTCCTTCTCTTCTTCCCCTGACCTTCCTGTTTGTGCTATTGTTCGTGGTGCATGCATCTGCTTACCGGGTTTCGGGCACAATTTCATCCCTGTACACATGCGCTTTTGGGCACCATGTGTGCTCTCAGCTAAATGGTTCTATACCTTCCTCCCCACCCCTGTCCTGCAGCTTTGCTTAGCAACGGCCAGGCCAGATTTGCATTGCTCCAATGTGCTTACTGATACAGTGGCACACCCCTCTGCTGATGTCATGTATCACCTCTGATACACTCCTCGGTGTTATAGCGCTGCGCCGTCAGGTACATCCTTAATCCGGCTGGAAGTTTGCAATTCAGTATTACCTGCCTCATTTGCATGGCATTGACTACTAATTCATAGTTACAGCGCCAAACACTGTCGCAGGCCCCTGGCAACCCTTGCGCCTTGCTTGTGGTGTGCCATGCCTACCATTGCATATTATGGTGCAATCCTAATTTGTCTTTCATTGCAATTTTATGACATTTGTATACATTTCCTTTGTATTCCTGTTTGCACACACATGCCCTGCGGTTGTACTGTGCGTTACTGTGGACATGACATTAAATGTTGTTTTTTAGGTGTTGTACATCCTTTCTTGTGCCATTGGCTGTGTATTTTGCCATTGGCATATGTTAACTTTGTAATACATGAGTCTGATCCGCTTCCATAACTCTGATGTTCTGTTTGGGAAAATGTAAACCATGTTTTTTGGTTTACATTTCCATGGGCTTGCACCACTTCATGAATTGCTGTATGCCTTCATTAGCATGGCGCGACACTGCGCATGGGGTGATTTGCATACCTATGCTGAGGGCTGCGTAGATCTGGCGTACGCTGGTAGTGCACGTGGAGTTGGTTCATACCTGAATCGCTCGGCGGACATATTTGGCATTGTCCCGCATACGCTACGCCTGCGCCCGGCGCAGGCTTCATGAATCCGGGGGAATGTGTTATTTTACCTCTTTCTCCACTACGATGTGAAATTGGAGTTTATATATATATGTGTGTTTGTCTCTGTCATACCTCTCAACCTCTTAGAGCAAGAAATCTGGGCAAAGCTATTAATAAAAGTGGGATAAAAGCCCAAAAATTGTAGCAATTTTAAATATTGCAGTGATAATCTTAGAAAGTTGATAGAATAACACATTTTGCATTTGCGTGAATTTTCTGAAGGGTATGAAATCTGAAATTCAAATGTCTGTCATTATTTTCTAACTTCAATCGTTAATGATTTGCCACTAATTTGCCAGAAAAACATAATTTTATAAAAAAATGGACCAAAAATATGAAGCACAAATCTGGACATTCTGTGAAAATCTGTATAGTTTTGAGAGGGGTGTGTGTGTGTGTGTGTGTGTGTGTGTGTGTGTGTGTGTGTGTGTGTGTGTGTGCGTGTGTGTGTGTGTGTGTGTGTGCGTGTCTATTTATCAATAGAAACAACAAAAAAAAAAAAAACTAGTGATGAGTGAGGCTGGACTCCTCCACATTAGTGCTACATGGGAGCTTGCCTCCCTGCAAAAAAAGTTTTTCCTTTTTTTTTTACTGTTTTAGGATCACCAACTGCACAGAATCATAGAGCCATGGAATGGAGGCAACCAGGCTTGTGGCCATTTAAATTTTGTCAGTTTCTTTCTCTAGACCTTCCCTCCATTTTCAAGGAACAACAGAACAGTCATATAAGGGGTGAATTGGTGGGTACTCAACCAGTTGTCTAACTCCTTCATGAAGGAAAACAAAGTGTGTTGCATTGTTCAAGTTGGAGATGAAGTTTGTTCCAGAAAACGAGTAAGTGTTGTGGGAGAAATCTGTGTCTCCAATCAGATTTGTTTATTTGCCAAAGCAGGTTTATATCCCCATTTCTAGTGTTTGTGGGATTCTTTCTTATCTGGAGGTATAAGAGGTCTTGGCCTACTGGATCACTAATGGAATGCAAGTCAGACCTAAGATCCATCCTAAATAGTCTATAGGGCATTGCATATTGGGGCAGTGCTTCCAGCCCCTCCTGATAGCTCTTGTCTTTTACGCTTTTCATCTGTTTCATTAGGAACCTCTTAGGTCTTGCCAGATGCGTAATGTACATAGTAAGATTCACACCAAAAGGGGTATGTATTGTATTCAATAATAGGTCTGATCAATGTCGAATATAGTTGGCAAGATCTTCCTTGGAGTTAGATGAAATATCTTTTGCAATTTGCTGTGGCAGGTTAAAAAACAAAACAAACAAAAAAAACTTCTAACCACTGTTGCAATGTGATGGTCAAAGGCAAGATAATTATACACTTATGTTGTAGGGATTCTCACCATACTTTTATTTTGGTAAGGTTTCTCAAGGTTTAATTTGAAGTGGCATGTTATCTATGCTGCAAGATGGACAAAGGGATTTTTTACCAGTTGTGATGCAATTTGCTATACCCTTAACAATGCAGGGGTCAGTTTGGTGATCATTCAATTTGTTTGTTAGGTTAACATGCATTATGCTTTCAAAAGTCATAGCAAGTTTGAGGTATAATATATGGACAGCCTGTCCACTGTCCACTGCTTGTGCTACTCTGACCATTAGAGAAGAGGTCTAAAGCAATGAGCTGTTAATGAACTGTTTCTTGTGACTAGGATACAAGTTTTGATTTCTTACACTTCCATTGAATCAGTGGAAGACACTTCACAAAACTTATAAGTGTTGTATATAGCCACATTCCTTAGCAGATGTATACATAAACTGTGGAAGAAATGATGTTAAGACTTAGATATATGCAATCTGACAGCTTGTCACTAGCCCAAGTTACTAATTCTTATGTAATTTACACACAAAGTGCATAATATCACAGCTTTGGGCAGTCATACCCATGTAGGACACAAAACACAGAATATATGATTGTGTAGCCAAAATGCTCAGCTGTCTAGTTGAGGTATCTGCATTGTGCCTTCAGGCTGCCTATCCTTATTTGTGTTATAATCCTTTCATTGTTCATTTTCTCACTTCCACTGCATACCTAGAGTAGCTGTCTATACATAGAACTTTATGCAGTCAAAGGCATACCATATGAAATGTAATTATTTATTTATTTATTGACATTTGATTTCTGGGAAAGTATGACTGTGTAAGTGCACAGTTACAACAGAACCCTGGATCATAAGGCATAGTCAATCATCATACAGGTGACTGGCACAGGAGTTTTCCTGGATGCCATTGCCTGCTGTTGTCAACTACATGCTGAACATACCTCAGGTAATGACCAACTTTTAAGTTATGGGGGTAGGGGTGTGCAATGTACATAAGCTACATGAACTTTGTCAATTGTTTTACAGGTATGTTTATTATAGACCACGCACACACATACAAACATGCACACGCACACAAACACACACATACATAAATATCATGCATGTATATAAAGAGAGAGAGAGAGACAGATTATGGGTACTTTTTTCAACACTCAAGACAGTAGCATATGAAATACATTGCTATGTTTATCCTCACATACGTTGCTCTTTCTGCACACAACATTACACCTGAAAATGAAAGTCATGAAAATTCAAGTTCTTTGAGGCAGAGAATGAGATCTTATTGCCAGTCCTGTCACCAATTTTGATATATTATTGGTCATAGTATGTCTGAACCACTGTATAGAGACTGTGCCTGCCAGGATGCAATTAATTATATACATGCTGTTGGTGGCCATGGCAGAGACAACATTCAGATCCAGTTCTGAGTCAACAACATGATACATGCTGCCAAAGATCATGATCAATTTTAGTGTTATGGAGAGTATGATATGTTATGTACAGCAGGGCAACACTGTGCTTCTGAGAGTGACAATGCACAACACCTTGACTACTGACAGCAAGTACAGCTTGCTCCATATACAAAACAGCATACTCCATATACAATACAGCCTCCTCCATATACATGTGCATATAACATTCTGCCTGTTCCATATACAATAGAGCCTTTCCATATAAAGTGCAACCTGTTTCATATACAATGCAGATTGTTGCATTTGTCATTGGTTAAACTACCCATACATCATTCTACAGTTTGCATCCTCTAACTTCAAGATTTTACTGCATTCAATTGCTCTGTTGGCAGTGCATGCTGTCACATTCCTAAAGAAAAATATATCCTCACGTTCTTTTTCTCAGTTATCTTCTCTATGTTTACCTGTATATTTGCATATTTCTTTGGCAAGCATTATGTCTACTTTGCACCTCCACATTGTGTTATAATGTATGGGCAGGATTCATGAAGGCTTGCACGGAGTCTAAGAGTAGGGTAAGACTCCATGCAGCCCTCGCGATCCAGGAACAGCCCTAAATTCCGTGTAAGAGACCAGCTAAAACGTCTCTTACATGGAGTGGGCGTGGATATGCTAATCACCTCACTTGCAGCCGAAAGGCATGCAAATGAGGTAGATTAGCGATCCAGGAAGCCCAAAGCAGCCCGTGTAAGAGCCGTATTAGCTGCAGAAATGTACTCAGTTGACAACTGAGTACGTTTCTGCAAAAACACAATGGAGCCATGTCAGCTCCAAATAAAGGGTGCATATGTGTCAGGCAGCATGCCAATGGCCAAATATGTGGCCATTGGCAAGGTACCCTGATGCAAATACAAGAAATACTTTTTTTTTTTCCGGCGGTCGCCGATGTTTAAACGCAGCGCAGCCCCGCGCAAACGGGCTATGCTGTATAAAATATAAAAATGAAGGTTATAAACCCACAAATGTGGGTTTTATGCAATACATGGATTTACAATGCAGGGACCAGCAGACCAAAAACAACATGGCCACCGTTTAGTGGTTGCTAAGGGGGGAAGCTGAGTCTAAGACATGTAACTAAGCATTAGTAGGCAATCTGATGTAAATGAGAGTTAGGATACTGAATTCCACTGTCACATAGCAAATGAGCACATTCTGAGTAATGTAAGAGATACATACGGGGGAGGAATAGAGTAGGAGATAGGTGACATCACAGGGGGGAATGGCAGAAAGAAATGCAGTTCATTGGAGGTCAGTGTTACATGACAGATGTCAGACACATATCATGGAAAGAGGAGTGCCACAAGATAAGCATGGGAAAGTCAAGAAATGGAAGGTGTACACTGTTGCTTACACCAAAGTTTCTTGCTGGGTGTGCATGCGCACGTGTGCGCGCCATGAGGCGTGAGTAGGGCAGTGTGTGCGCGTGTAAGGCAGACTGAGCATGTGGGAGCCTGTTGGCAGACTTGTAAGACTGTTTGCGCTGGTGTGCGCACGTTTTAACCCGAATAAGATGATTCTAAACTGTGTAAGTCTGTGTGCGCGAGTGTAAGCCACTGTGAGCGTGTTTCTGCTGGTATGCACGTTGCTCCCCCCTAGGGAAACAGAAAGGAAAAAGGAAGCAAAAGAATTAGTAGAAAGCTAGCAGGGAATACTGCTGGAGCTAACAGGTGAAAACAGTTAGAAGCAGGCAATTACACAGGCAGAATAGTAGCTCAGCCAAGCACTTAAAACTCTGCAAACAGCAGTGCAGGATGTTTCTCTCAAGAGACACTGCAAGACAGGAGTAAGCTATTAGAAGTGAAAACTGAAAAAGCTGAACTCAGAGCAGAAATGCTAGGGGCTGCCATAGCTGTCATAAGGAGACATTGGCTACTTGCTGAGGGTGGTGACAATGCAAATGGTGCCAGACAACCCACAGTGAGGAGACGGAGAAAAGTGTACAGGTCCAGGGTCACCTACCACGGGTTACATAAGCTGGAGATAGTAGAGAACTATAGAGTGGACAGAGACCTCCTGCAGCAAATTGTCGAGCTGTGCAGGCCACGCCTCACACACAGAACCAACAGAGGGGAACCCATCCCAGTGGAAACCAAGGTATGTGTTGGCCTAAGAATACTAGCAACAGATACCTTCCAGAGACCAACTGGTGATATGATGGGGATATCACAGGCATCAGCCTACTGGGTACTGCACCAGTTCCTGGATGCCATGGCAGCATATGTCAGTGATCATGTATATTTCCACAATGCCCGTGAGGTATTGGCCAGCAATATGCGTCTATTCCAGCAAATAGCGGAATACCCTGAGGTAGTGGGTGCAATAGACTGCACGCACATATGCATCAAAGCACCAGCCGGTGAGCGGGGTAGGGCCTACATTAACCGCAAGGGCTTCCCCTCCATCAACTGCCAGGTCATGTGTGATGCCCAGGGCATAATAATGAATGTGTGTGCTGGCTGCCCTGGGAGCTACCATGATTCCCATATCTGGCATTTGACGCAGCTGTACCAGACATTTGCCAATGGGGACATCCCACATGGACACCTAGTAGGGGATGCATGTTATGCACTGGAGCCGAGGCTGATGACACCCATCAGAAACGCACACACACCTGAACAGGAATGCTATAATGAGGCACACGCACAAACACGTAATGTAATAGAGCGTGTGTTTGGGCTGCTCAAGTCACGGTTCCGGTGTCTGGACACATCTGTTGGAGCCTTGCAGTACTCACCAACTACATGTACCAAAATTGTCATGGTATGTGCTATGCTACATAATATGATCTTGTGAAAACAGCTGCAGCAGGACCAGCATAGGGCTGGGCCACACAGCCCCCCCACCATTGCCAAGGCCATCACAGACAGAGCGTGACTCGGAGGAGGAACAACCTGAGCCTGCCCCAGTAGGCAGAAGGAGGCGTGCCCAGTATGCCCTGGCCTTGGCAAAGAGGCAACACATAGCACATACACTGGCTCAGTAGGAACCCTGGGAATGATACCCCTCTCTGACTCACTCATATAATAACAGGGATGCCTAAAATGACATAACCTGCTCTCAAACATGTACAGGGAGTGTAGTATGTGCATCCGACAGAGGCAGCCCTGCAGCACCACCTGAGACATGAATGCCATGTGTTAAGCAATGTAACACCATGTAGTATATGCACACTTGATGACCCTGACTAACATCCTACCCTCACCAAGCATGATGCCACAATATGACGATGAGATGATCAATTGCAATAATTGGCTGAAGTATTGCAGTTAGTCAAAGGGGATCCAATGTGTGTCAGCCTGGGATGACATGCTGAGCATGACATGATGCTCCACCTGCTAGGGGTGGTGTGCACCTATCAGTCCAGGCCTTATGGATACTGGCAAAGGCTGTTGTTACCCACAGCGTGCCCTGAATAGGTAAGGCTCAAAACACAAACCCACCTCCATAGGTATCACAAGGGATAAGAACCTAGATGTAATGCTACCCAATGCCAGAAGTCTAAACAGCAAGATGTATGCAGTCTAAACTCCCCCAGTATGGAGAATGTTGATATCTGTCCTGTAACAGAAAACTGGGTCAAGGCTCACAACAGCACCCTAACACTACCAAGTTACACCTCATACTGTGCTGTACAGCCTCAAAACATGGAACAAGCTACAAAAGGAGGGTGACTAGCAATAATTGTCAAGGATAACCACACCCCCATGTTGGTACCACAACAAGAAGCAGCATGGACTAGCCATGGTCAAGTAACAGTGGCTAAAACTGCCTCCCAGTTTATAGCCTGCTACAGACTACCTTCCTAACACCAGAAACTGCACCTGGCCTATGTTGGAATGCATGAATATATCAAGCCTTCCAAACCACATTATATTGGGTGACTGAAAATACCCAGACATAGACTGGGAGGATTATACTAGCTCCAACACTGTAGGACAAAAGTTCCTAGAATCCATAAACCAAAATGCCCAGGAACAACGTACCACTCCCACAAGAGGGGTAAGCATACTGGATGTGATAATCAGCAACATGGGTACTGGATGGCAAGATGAGAAGTGTATCCCTCACTGGTAAGACCAGACCATAGAGTAATCACCCTGGATATACACATCCTGACCACGGTACCTGGCCAGAATACTACAGTGAAAAACATGTGTAAAGCAAAAGTTGCACTCCTCCAAACTGATGTGGAATCCATTAAAGGCCCTGTGCAGGTGCAAAATATGGGCCACACCTCAGAACCAGTTATACAGGCATTCCATGAACACTGCCAGGAATGCTTGGATTATGCAATCCCAAATAAAACCAAGACACAATGCCATACACGCAGGCATCTGGCATGGTGGACTCCAGCCATTACCAAACCATGCAAGAGAATGAGGAAGCTACTACATGATAGATCAAACATAAAAAGGGAAGTAATCACTGATCAGTAGTATGGCAATAAAATATGTCCACACATACAATCCACTAAGGCCAGCTACAACAAGTTGAATCTGTGAATCTTGAGGCAATGTTACACCTGCCCCAAGTACACAGACAACCCTCAACTCCCCCCAAGAAATACAAATATATGTGAGAGATGCAACCATTTATCCAAACCGGAGGCTGAGCTCCCTTAACTCAGTACTGTCAAAACTAGTCAGGAGGAGAAGGTAACCACACACACCACAAACCCAGTCCCACATAGACCTATCACAACTGCAAACCAAAGACATAAACACAGAAAAACATTCCTGGAGGCCCTAATTATAAACACACCACACCAACAGAGGCCTCCAAAGCAGACACCCAAGCAACCACAACCTCCAAACATAGCACATGCAACACATAGTACACAAAGCTGGTGTGCCAAACAGTCAGAGGCCAGAAGGAGAAACAACATGCCTGATACAGTTGTAATAGGTGACTCCATAGTCAGACACACTGCTGTCCCACTCACCAGACTGAACAAGGGAAAGGGTACAGTAAGCTGCCTGTAGGCTGCTACAATATGCCACATAATACAAGTACGCAGGTCACCCCAAAGCAAGTAGAAATATGATGCAGTCATTGTCCATGCTGGTGTGAATGACCTGAGATGTACCTCCCCGGACTACATGAAAAGAGACATAGATGAGCTCTCCGATTATGTAGTCCAGGCCGGTATGACACTGGCCGTTTGCAGCATCCTACCCTCACCAAGAATGATGCCACAGTACAAACACAGAATGATCAGCTTTAACAAGTGGCACAATTACTGGTGTCATTCCAAGGGGATCCAGTATCTGTCTGCTTGGGATGTCATGCTTGACAAGCCATGCTGCTGTTCCAGGGATGGCTTGCACCTGTTACCCCTGGGCGTCTGGATATTGGATAAGGCTTTTGCCACCTCCGTAGAGCCTTTCGTAGGCAAGGCTGAAAAGACTAACCCACCACCCTAGAAAACATAAGTGGAAAGAAACATAAGGGTAATGCTGACCAATGCCAGACTTGTAAACCTCAATATGCATGCTCCTGAGACCCTCCCCAGTATGGAGAACATTGATGTCTGTGCAGTGACAGAAACCTGCAGCAAGCCTCCTGACAGCACACCAGCACTACCAGGTTATACCTCATATCATGCGTTATGGCCCCAAAACCTGGACCAGAACATAAAAGGAGGGGGAGTATCCATATTCAGCACAGACACCCATACTTCCAGGTAACTGACAATGCACGAAGCATCGGAGACCACCCATGTGCAACTAACCATAGGCAAAACTGCTGTACAGTCGTTAGCATGCTACAGACCACACTCTCACACACAGGAACCTCACCCTGCCATCCTGAAGACACTGGACAGTATGAATGTCTCACCAAATACCAAACAAGTACTCACAAATTACCACATAGGTAGTAATCCAATATGTATGGAAGCAGTAATCAGGGACCTAGGGACACAAGTGGACAGTAACCTGTCATGTGACACTCACATTGCCAACGTGGCTAGGAAGACTGTCTATACTGGACACCGTATCATAAAAGGATTCATATCTACGTCAACAGAGGTCATTGTGCCCCTATACTGTTCTCTTATCAGACCCATAATCTAGTACAATGCCTCATTTGGAATGTACCTTACCCGACACCTGCAGCAGTTAGAAAGACCTCAATGGTACCTCACCAAGAGGCTAAAGGGTCTCAAATATATGTCATATGCTGCCTGGCTGTAGACACCCCAGCTGAATGCAGTCACATACTGCCTACACAGAGGCATTGTATGCCTGTTGTACAAGGCCATGTCCAACACAGGAGTAATGGACATGCTCCACCCCAGAAAACCCAAAGCCATCGGAGCTGTGAGAGTGAGAGATGTCAACCACAACACATAATGAAATAGGATGTGCTGGAGGGACAGATACATAACCCAGAGGCTCCCTACACCCTGGAATAGAATCCCACTCCATGTTAGGCAGAGCCCCTCACTGACACTCTTCAACAGGAATCTTGCCAAGTGGATGGATGATCATAGATGTACACTAGGAGTCTTCACTGTGTCACGTCCAGACAGAGGCACAGTAAAGTAAATCATAAACGGCCATAATATTCACATAGCAAGGGGTGGCGAAAGCCACACACACTCTGGCTAGGCTTATAAATGCCCTATGGTGGATAGCCTAGTATGAACCTATGAACCTATGAAGATACAAATTGTACGGGACACTAAGGATAATCACAAGGCTTTCTTAACTGATGGTAGGAACCTTGTTGGGAATTCACAGATATGCTCTGAATCACTCAAATATTACAAATAACATATCAAACACACACACATATTGCCAACATCCAACCTGACAGGTGCAGTGCAAACCCCCCCCCCCCCACAAAATGCAAAATATCTATCCCAGCAGACTGCTGGCCCCCTGACATTGCAGATGCTGAGGTACCAGCCAGCATCTACAAAGCAAAATACACAGTAGGAATGGTATAAGATGGTGTCCTGGGCTGAGTCCAACATGGACTTCAGGAATAATGGAATGCCAAATCACACTACTGCTCAATGTCAGCCTTACCACAGGATATGTACCCAAAGAGCAGTGTACAACAACAGTGGTCCTTCTCAACAAAGGTGTTTCCTGAATGGATACTGCAAACTACCACCCCAGAATCCTGACAAGCTTGGTCTGCACAGCTATGGAAAGGATCAGCATGTACCGCAGACATAAAGATATTGGGGACCTACTGACACCGGACCCTACCCAGTGTGGCTTTCTTAAGTACAGATCCTGCCCCTTACACATGTTTGACTCATTTGAAACAGTCATTAAGGTCATTGATGAGGGCAATGTGGTCCACACAACGTAGCTGGACCTTGCAAAGGCTTCCATACAATACCCCACGTGTTCATTATAGATAAGCTCACCAGCTTAAATATAAACCCCTAAATCAGTAGAGGGGTTGCAAACCAGACCAAGGACAGAATTGACATGGTCAGACATGCTGCAGCCATGTCAGACTACAAACCAGATATAACCAGCATCCCAAAAGGCTTGGTCCTGGGACCTCCCTTGTTTGGTATATATGTCCCATAGGTACAGGCCAACATGGAAGGACTGTGTCTGAACAAGTTTGCAGAGGACTACAAACTGGCCACCATATCTGACCCTCCAGCTGACACAAGCATCCCACAAAAGGGCACATAGAAACAGACAACTGGTGCCATAGCCATGTTAGCAAGCTAATTGCAGAAAAGTGTATAGTCAACCCCTGTGGATATACAGTAAGTGCCCACCAATTACCACATAGGTGTTAACCCATTAAGTACTTAACATGTAATGAGAGACCTGGGGACACAAGTTGATATATATCCTGCATTGGACAAGCATGTGGCTGTAGTGTTTACAGAAACTTATCATATACCCACCTAATCATGAAGGTTGTCAGATCTAGATAAGGGGAGGTCATTGTGGCTCTGCAGTCATCCTTCATCAGTGTTACAATTGACTACAATAGCCCCTGTGGGATGTACCTCAGCAGACACCTCCATCAACTGTAAAGTCCCCAAAAGTACTTCACCAGGAGTATCAAAGAGCTTGAACAGATGCCATGTGTTGCCTGATTAAACAAACAGCAGCTCCACACACTGCCATACTGCCCACCCAGAGGCAAGCTGTGCCTGATGTATAAAGCCATGTCCAAGCTGGAATCAATGAACATGCTGCACCTTGTACAATCTGAATGGCAGTGAGCTATGCACATGAGAGACCTGAACCCCAGCACTGACATACATAGGACAAGCTGTACTGAATGATCCATAACACAGAAACCACCCCCACTCTTGAGTAAACTCCCAGTACAGGTTAGCAAGAGAGTCACTCATCGACTCTCCTCAAGAGGAATCTTGATGAGTGGATGGGAGATGGTAGGTTTACCCTGGGTATCACTGTTATGTCACGGGTAGATGGAGGCACAGTATATGAACCATGACATATGTCATGGAAAACTCCACTTACAATGTGTGTTGAAGGACAAACACACTCTCCGACTAGCATTAGAAATGGCCTAGGGCACATCGCTAGTGTTTGCCAATGTACACCTATGTTGTGGAATACACTACCAATGTTGGACAAGCCTGGTTTAAGTAGTTCATATCTGAACATATTGCAACATGGTCAGATGTGCACAACTGGCCCCTAACCAGGCTGTTGTGCTCACTATGGAAATGTAAAGCAGTGATAGGACTAAAGCCCAGGATACTGTCCACCACAGTCAAAGTACTGAACCAGTACACTATACGGTACTACAGTGTTAGGTCAGTATGAAAGGATGTTGACAACTGTATGCAAAGTATCCCATGCAAACCCTGCAGGCACAGTATAAT
Source organism: Protopterus annectens (assembly GCF_019279795.1). Classification (NCBI taxonomy): domain Eukaryota; kingdom Metazoa; phylum Chordata; order Ceratodontiformes; family Protopteridae; genus Protopterus; species Protopterus annectens. The sequence goes on from NC_056744.1 coordinate 486,499,678, forward strand.
CCCTGTTGTGGTCAGACACAAAGCAGTTGGACAGTAACTACACAACATGACACACAACACACAACCATAAACGTGAGATATTGTTGAAGTTCACACTCATCCACAAATGTGGTGGGCTGCAGAGTTCAACATATGGAAAGCTCACACTGGGCATGCTCGCACACTTTGATAAATGAGACATATGTCAGACAACATGCCATGGAAAGCCTGAACTGGGCATGCTCACACACTTAAGCCAAATCTCAGTTTAGCAGTTGGCCACACATATCTGGTATTTGTACGTGTTATTCCAGGAACCAACCACATTACAGCAATCTGCCCAGTGCACACAGTTAAATGACTACATAGACATAAGTGATATAGTGGATCCCTCTCATATTCAAACATCTTCCACAGATACACAAGTTGTTCATAGAAACAGGGAATGCTATGGCAATAAAGACCTGCAAACAGTCTATCAGCAACATATATTGTGCATCTGATAATTAAACATATGGGTGTAGAGGTCAACACTAGGCTGTTTGCCCTAGGGAATGACAGCTTAGCCAGAGTGTGCTTGGCGTCTGCCTCCCCAGTACAGTAGGTTACTGTGCCACTGTAAAGTAGGTCACATAAGGCACCGTGTGAGGCTAGTGTGCTGTGCCTCCGTCAAGCAGGGACACAGTGGAGATCCCAGGGGTTGAATTTGCTAAGCCACATCCATGTCGTTGGTGTGTGCTGGAAGAGGGTTGGTGAGGACCTCTAACAGTAAGTGGGCATCAATAACAGACTGAGGAGAGCCTTATCTGCATTGTCTGGACAATTTCACTGTCAACACTTTGTCGTGATGATTATGAGGGATTGAAGTGTCGTGCCAGTACTGTGCAGAGATGCCCTCCCTCTGTGGGCTACTGCTCTGCAATATATTAGCTCATTCTGTTGGACAGCTCATATATGGCTGGTGTACACCTGACAGGTGTCCTGTTGTGGAGGAGTCATGGGTATATTTGGGATAGCATGATCAATGCAAACCTTCCACATGCTCATAGAATGCAATTGTCAAGGATTATGCAGAGTGGCCTGCATACTCCCCCAGCATGGGTCCTTTGAAGTCTTCCACCCCAGTCTTCACAAGTGTAAAGTCTGCTTTTGATAAATACACTTTGTTTGCAGTGACAACCTTGCCTGGGGGTGGGGATGGGATATGGATGTCCAGGGAAAGGTGGGTATGGTCAGATATCAACAATGGTGGTTTACCTCTGGTGTGGAACAGTGAGTACCCATGTTGCAGATGGTCAGGTGCAATATGTATTCCCCCTTGTGGCTGTGGTGAGTGGTTCTGCCATAGCACATGGACTCACAAATTGTAGTGTCTGTAGGGTAATGTTGTAGAGGCCTGAGTAATTCCCACACACAATATACCTGTACCTGACGTTAACAACTGGAATGGTGTATGTGAACACCTGCATATCTTGGCACTGTTCCCAGGGAAGCAAAGTGTGTGTCCTGGATGTGGGAGGGGTGGTCCAAACTGGTTGTGTTGTGTGTTACAGGTCCTGTGGTCACGAAGCATGGTATAGAACATAACCTGCCAGTGATGATGTGCACATCTGACCCTGAAGTAGGTGGCTGCAAATGCATACATATGCTATCCCCCACCTGACAGGTAGTACTAGATGTACATACCTCTGTAGAAATAATGATGTCAGCACCCTATAAATACTGCAGGTGCAGAACAGATGCCCAGTAATTCAGATAATGCGTTCTGCTAATGTGTCTCCCTCAAGTGTCATAATATAGTTAGGTAGGGATTTGAATCCTGCAAATGCTCAGTGTGTGTGTGTGTGTGTGTGTGTGTGTGTGTGTGTGTGTGGGTGAGTGGGGTTGGTGTGTGTGCAATTCTGTGTGAGGGAAATGTCCCTTTTGGCAACTGGGAAAACACACTACAGGATGCACATTCCTCTTTCTAAACACTGATGATGTCAGCACCCTATAAGTACAGCAGGAGAAGGGAAACCTCCCATTAATGCGAATAGCGTGCTCTGCTAATGCGTCCGTCTCGAGTGTCATAACATACTTAGGTAGGGGTTTGAATCCTGCAAATGCTCAGTGTATGTGGAGAGGGGTTAGTGCATGTGCAATTCTGTATGAAAGAAATGTCTCCTTTTGGCAACTAGGAGAACACACTACAGGATGCACATTCCTCTTTCTAAACAGTGATGATGTCAGCACCCTATAAGTAAGGCAGGAGAAGGGAAACCTCCCAGTAATGCGAATAGTGTGCTCTGCTAATGTGTCCGTCTTGAGTATTATAACATAGTTAGGTAGGGGTTTGAATCCTACAAATGGCAAGTGTGTGTGTTTGGGTGAGGGGGGTTAGTGTGTGTGCCATTCTGTTTGAGAGAAATGTCCCTATTGGCAACTAGGAGAACACACTACAGAATGCACATTCCCCTTTCTAAACACTGATGATGTCAGCACCCTATAAGTACAGCAGGAGAAGGGAAACCTCCCAGTAATGCGAATAGCATGCTCTGTTAATGCATCCATCTTGTGTTTCATAACATAGTTAGGTAGTGGTTTGAAGCCTGCAAGTGTGTGTGGGGGAGTGGAAGTAGGATATGTGAGAGAACTGACCCTTTTGCCAACCAGTACAACACACCAGCTGTTGCAGATTCCAATCTCTACACAGAGATGATGTCAGCACCCTACAAGTACAGCAGAAGAGGGCAAATCTCCCAGTAATGCAAATAGCATGCTCTGCTACTGCGTCTCTCACTACTGTCATAGCACAGTTAGTTATGGCTTTGAATTCCACACATACCACGTGTGTTTTTGTCACACAGAATGCCCATGTGTGTGGGTTGTTGTTCACAATAATGCATGACATTGATTAAACCAGTAATGGCAATGGACACAGATGATGTATGTGTGTGCCAAATACACATATGTACCTGTGACCTTCAATAGTTCCCATGTCTGACGCCTGCCACATGTGAATACATGGTATTTGTACTGGATAACATTATGACTGTGGTCTTCTGTGCGGGTACTGCATGTGGTATGTGTATATACAGTGTGAGATGTATATGGTATCATACTAGCAGCGAGGGATACACATCTGGTCTGGGGAATATAGTCTACATGTTGTTGATGAACAGGTGCTGCATGTTCTCACCTGTTGTGGGAGTGGTAACAAGTTGTTCCATAGCAATGCAGTGACTACATGCTAGGAACCTTTCAGCTAGGGTGTTGTAGCTACAATAATTCATTAGCATTCAGTAATACATCAGCATTCCTGGTGACGGTATGATGCCAACCAATGTCAGGGTCATACCAGCCTGTGCCACATGCTCACAGAGACCTTCCATGTTCCCTATCATGTAGTCCAGAGAGGTACATCACAGGTCAGCCATAGTGGCATGGACTTCCATGCCTCTGACTGACCTGTATGCTTGTGTTATGTGGTGGACCATAGTGCCCCACGGGCATATCACTGTGACCTTCACCTTGTCCAGCCTGGTGAGCGGGACTTCACTATACTGGACAATAAAGGTACCTAACACAACTGTAGCAGGTGTGTTGTCTAGCTGTATAGGCTGTGACTGTTTGGCACACAGGATTTGTGTGCTATGTGTTGCACGTGCTGTGTTCCGGCTTAACGTATGCCTGTGTGCCAGCTGCAGGGGTGTCTGCTGCTCAGGCAGGATGCTATTCTGAGGCTCCACGAATGGCCCAGTGTGTTCACATGTTTGGATTGCTGTCAGTGTAGGTCTACATCAGACTGGTATTGTAGTCACTGTAGTATTTCATGCCACCTGACAGGTTATGCCAGTACTGGGTTCAGAGTGCTTAGTCCCCAGTTTGGCTATGTGGTTACATCTCATACATGTGTTGTACGTCCATGTGTAGGGGAGAGGGTTGACTGTGTACATGTGGCAGCTGTGACATTGCCACATGACCTACATATTCCACAACTGTACCATAGAGGTGACTGACAAGTGACCTTTGCACATGCTACATAAGTATTGTCATTGCCATGGTGATTAACAGCACATAGTGCCAATGGGGAACAAGGTACAGAAGGTGAGTATGTGAGGGTGTAGTGCCTGTGATTAGTTAGCACTGGCAAATATGACTGCTCACGTGGACAAATGCCAGGTAAGTCATATGCAATGTGTCACAGGCAACGTACATGTGAACAGGACAAACAGTGACGTTCTGTCAAGTGAGACATGGACATACATATAGTAAGTTATGCAGATGTCACTAGGAGTCCACAGAAGCTCTGTAACTCTGCATTGCAGGTGGGAGCAGTGTTCCAGGGTAACTGCAAGCAAACATGCATGCAAACAAAGCTACAGTAAGCAGGGCTGCATGTAGTCCATTGTACAACAAACAAGCTGTACCACTTCCAGTAGGTAACAGTGCAAATATGCAGGCACTATACACATGTACATGGAAATACACAGGTCAGATGGCTAGGGTCCAGTCTCAGCGCACACAAGTGTACAGACCATGTACCGTCAGGATGTACAATAACTGGATGGAAACCCAGGTGCTCATACCTGCAGTAATACACATGTCAAATAACAGACACTGAGCCTTCACTCAGTGGTTCCATACTTAGTAGGATGTATGCTACCTGTCCTGCCACCACAGTATCCCTGACATTTATGGGGACTCTCCCTCCTGTGAAAGTTAGTTTTGTGTATTGGGGATGTCTAGCATGGTATGAGATGTGAGCTTGCAGTGCTAGGGAGCTCCTGTGTGTCCTGTACCAGTCGTGTAGTACTGCACACATATCAACATCCTCAAACATCCGCATTGCAGAGTCTAGTGTGGGCAACATGCCACTTGCAGTTTACATGTCCATCATTGCGTATCTATACTTTCATTACCTTATCCCCTGTGCTACCTATGTATGTAGCCTTCTGTTGACATCCTTACCACCAGTATGCCAACATGTGCAGATGATACACTATAGTACTTACTATGGGTGTAGACAACAGTACAAGACAATCATACCCTTACTGCATCAGGCATGCTGGGATATACCCACAATTATATCAGCACACAGTACTGTTAACAACATGATACTATTACTACACGTCTATGTAGTCACCCTGTGCAAGATGCAACATGTTAACCTGTACCTGCACTGATGTTACAGATTGCAGGAGGTGGCACAGTTTCATCATATGCACAGGGTGTGAACTTGGTATGCCTGAGTCTGCCACTGATACCACCAATTGACATGTATGTGTATGTGTGCTGGTGAAGGACAGCAGTACAAGGTGGGGCAATGTTGATGCAGTGTGTGCGTGTATGCGGTAGCCCTAAGTGTTGTCAATTCGCATGTGTGTATGGATGCCCACAGTTCCACCTCATGGCTGCCATATAGTGGTGTTTGTGGACAGCCACAGACTGTACCTGCCAGGTCATACAGATCAGTGTCTCTGGCCACGGACACGGTACCTGTGCCTTGCAGGGGTGCTACGGACCGTATCTGGTACCAATCCAGACTGGGTACTGTCATCAGAAGCAGGTGTTCATTGACTGGACACAGATCCCTGTTGGGCCTGTCCAGAGCCACGTGCACGTGGTCTCCTGGGGCGGTCTGATGACACCACAGACCCAGCATTGCTGGGGCTGCTGCTGGCACTATGGGGGCGGCCGCAGCCTGTTGTCATCCACGACGACTGCCAGCTACTGCTGTTGCTGGCATACGCCCACATCGATGCCTCAACTGTCCACCATCGCCCTGGCTCATGGACCTGTATTTGTGGAACCGATCTAATATGTCCCCACAACGTCTGCCTATGACATCGGTGAAATTACGGATGGCAGCCACAATATCACGCATACTGTCAGTCATGGCTGTGCGACATGCTGTCAGCTCCCTCAGACCCTGTCTGGTGTACCGTTCCATACGTGACTGTGCCTGCATGACAGCCCGAAACATAGCTGAGGTTGTAAGACCTCTGTGGGCACGTCTGGCAGGGGCAGTATGCCCACAGATGCTCCCATGAGAACCCCTGGACATCTGTCTGTGTGGTACCATCTCAGGGCCATGCCCATGGCTGCTGTGTGGGGAAGCATGTGCCACAGATACCACATTACCCTGCTCAATGCCCACTGTATCCTGTCCATCACCTAGGGACATTGGTGACAAAGGGTGTATTGGCAGCATAACTGTGCGCATTGATGGGGTTGACAGCTGTGTACTGTCAATTGGCTGACCAATGACGGACCCTGGCATACCTCCCTGTGCCATTACACAGATGTCATCATTATCAGTACCCATGGCACCTGATTCAGGTTCCCTGCTGCATGACACCAGAGCAGCACCAGAACCTGTGGGAGGGAAACAGGAAACACAGTTTACAATGTATACACAATGTTACCAGTGATGCACACATGCACAGGTGCACACATGCACACATGCACACATGCACAGGTGCACACATGCACACATGCACAGGTGCACACATGCACACATGCACAGGTGCACACGTGCACAGGTGCACACATGCACATATGCACACAGTTGCACACTTGCACACTACTCGGTATGCAAGATATCAACACACAGACACAGACACACCTGCATGCATACACAGAGCACTACTCAGTGAGCTTGATATTACTATTACTATCAAGACTATTAAAGGTATTGTTAATACACACTCACCAGCATGGATAGGCTGCATTGCTGTTACACCGGAGGGACCTGCAGAAGTGAGGAAATTAATGTCAGTGGGCACAACTGTTCACAGGTCAGCTGCTGATATTGAGAATATCACTCATGCACATTAAATACTATGATGACAGCTACAAACCAAGGACACACCTCACACATGCATTAACTACCAGTGTACACAACAGTCAACTATACATATGGCATATTACCTGCACGCTCGTAGTTTTGCTGCTGTGTGGCTCCAGCCTCCATCATAATGCAGGTCTGCTGCTGTTGTTGTTGTTGGCGGGCTGGAGCCACAACACTTATGAGTAGTCCCTCCAGTCTGGTGAGTGGGGGATGTGTAGCCATCCCACCACCTGTGCCAACCTGTTGCCTGTGGATATCCGACGCACTCTGACGGACATTTCTGATTAAATCACTGCAGTGATGTCGTACCTGCTCATATGTCCTATTATGCGCACCTATGTCATTTACCCGATGGACCAGGTCTTGCCACAGTGCAGCCCTCTCCTGCTGATTCTGGCTGGTGCAGGAAAAGAGTATTGCATAATCCCGCACCAGGCTCTGGTGTATCTCATCATCCTCAGCTGCAGAGTACACCGGATTGCGCTGGTGAGCCATGGTCCTGAAAAAGGAAATAACATGATATCAGCAAAATATGTCAGCAGAATTTGGCACACATACTACACATGCTACTCGACTGTTGTGATACAACATATCTCACATATATAGCATCTGTCTGTCTACTGGTGGATACACATGTAAATGGCCAGGTATCAGTGCTCAGCCAACAACTGTGCAACAGTACCTGGCACACTCCATACGACATACTGCCAAACCCCAGCAGTCAGAACACTGATTCAGGTCCAAAGCACCTCCTCACTCTGGGGGTTTGTATCGAGGTACTGTATGGGGTACATCATCAACTACTGTGAGCTGACCACAAACTAATTGCCCTGGATATACATATCCCACCTCCACCACCAGCACAAACGACTACAGTGAATAACATTTCAAATGCAAACTTTACACTTCATAACACTGACATGGTATTCTTTAAGCCCACTGGGCCAGTGGAAGACACAACCCACAATGCTGATCCCTTCACAAATTATTTCTGCAGACATCTCCGAGAATGCATGGATCATGCAATCCCATATAAGACTATGACACTCTCCACAAAGGGTAAGCATCCTGTCTGGTGGACCCCAGCCATAGACAGATTGTATAACAAAAGATGGAAGCTACTGCAAGACAGAGCATAATTCCATAAAGGGAAGGAATGTCTGATCAGCACTAGTAAGGAGCTATTTTCTCTCATACAAACATCCATGGGCAACTTTGAGAGGGAAATCAACGGGGACACTACAGATAACCACAAGGCCTTCTTCAGTTATGTTAGCAACCTGGTCAAAAACCCTCCAATATGCTCATAGTTAGTACACAACAACATATAATTCACTGAACCCACAGATACTGGCAACAATGTGGCAGACAGGTTCAGTGCAAGTTTCCCCCCCTCCCTCTCCCCCAAACTAAGACATACTTATCCCAGCTGACTGTAACCTCCCTGTCATCACAGATGTCCAGGTGAGAGCCGCCCTCAGAAAAGCAGTAAACACAACATGAATGGGACCTGATGGTATCCCCAGTTGCATGCTACATGACCTCCAAGAGGAGCTAAACACACATATAGAAGTGCTATGTAACACTAGCCTGACTACAGGATATGTACCTGTACACTGGCGCACAGCAGCAGTGGTTCCACTCCACGAAGGAGGCACCTCTACATACCAATACAATACAACACAATACAATACATTACAATACAATACAATACAATATGCTATTGCCCCTGGGACTACAGCAGCATACTGTTCTGCTACCCTGACCATTGTGACACATGTGATGTGATGGTACCTGCTCCTGTCAAACAGTTACACAGGGTGACTCATATGGCATATTACCTATCTGACTAACATTCAGCAGGGGTATGTGTGACATGTACTCATGTGGAGTCTTTCTTCTTAATGCTGTGTGGTTTATTGCAGGGTATGTCTTATCTGTGGGTAGGAATCTGTACCTCCGTCATGTGCTCTCTACTGCAGTGTCACGGATGGCACACAGCAGTCATTTAGGTTGTGGATGGTGTGAGGTATTACCATGGTTGTTGGACATCTGTCATGGGTGTGACTTAAGTATGTAAATCCAGGAGTGGTAACCTCTATGTGGGTAGTATGTGTGTACTCTGTGGTGTTGTCAGTCACTGTGCATTGGTAATGTGTTTGAGTGCATTGTCACAGTGTTGTACATGTCACTGTGTCTGTCTCCATATCTGTAGCTGTCATGTGAGGTACATACCGTGGCAGCCATTGTGTGGTGTGGAGGGGTACACTGACCTACATGTCCATAGCTGACACACCATGTCTGCTGACACATACCATGTGCAGGTATTCCAGGAATAGTGTGCCACTGTGAATATCATTGGGGGGACTATTGCACACATTTATGACCCTGCTCACCCCTGACACATGCAGTGGTGGGCAGCCAATCACATATCTGGTGGTTACTGGTGTAGGTGAATTGAAATGGGGTATGGTACTCCAGTTTGGACACTCCATGCCTTTGTCACCAGGCACCTGTTGCAATACATCTGTACACATGTGCCTCACTCAGAATCTCTCTCTCTCTCTCTATATATATATATATATATATATATATATATATATATATATCTATCTATATATATATATATATATATATATATATATATATATATATATATGTATACACATATGTATATCGATGTACATATATTGCTATAGATATGGAGAGAGGGTGTGTGTGTGACAGAGAGGGGGTGAGAGTGACAGAGGGGGTGGGACAGGGGGAGTGTGAGATCGTCATATACAGTCATATCTGTAGATAGTCAGATCTGTCTGTCTATGTATATGTATCTACATATATCTATATCTGTATGTGTGTATTACATATATATATTTGTACATATTCTATCTATTTACATCTGTCTATGTATTCCTACATCCCTATCTATGTATGTATACATATATGCATAGTATATATATATATATACATACATACATATATTGACATATATACGTATCCATATGATAGATAGGTATATCAACATGTTTCTTTACAAAACTGTATACATACACTAACATACTGCTAAACATACATAACTGTGAAACCTACTTTGTACATTGCACTACAACCTACATTCAACCTACATTGATATGTGCACATAGATGCCCTCACATACATATGTATGTACAGCCTTCACTGATAGTTGCTGTATGTCCCCTGCCCTATGCACATCTTCATATACATATGGATACAGACCAATGACACATATGGAGGGTTCACAGTATGTAGACTTTTAAATAATTACTTTACATTACCTGTGTTTGTCACAGCTGCTTGCGTTGCCGTCTGATTTGGTGTCCTGCTGCTCCAGTTGCCAGTTGTCAGCTTTGGAGTGGTTGTTGCTGAGTGGTTTTGTTTGTGTATGTTTTTTTTTTCTCTCACTCTCTCTCTCTCTCTCTCTTTCTGTCTCTCCCTACCTCCACAGGGTGCAATGAAAGTATTGCATGTGTGGACTGGGAGTACAGCATGCTTTTGTAGGTATCTGCATATGTCCATGTGATGGCCTCTGCACCAATTGTTAGCCAGCATTTGCTAATTGCATGCAGCCAGTTGTGTACTGATTGCAGTTCTCACTGTGATTCCAGGACAGTGCTATAAAAAGGTATGTGAGATAGGTGTAGCCCTTTCAGAGTTTAAGGGCAGGGACCATGCTGGTATGCTGTAGACACTGTTCTGTGAGTGTAAAGGTTAGTATCCCTCTTATATTTCTGGCTGTGTTGTAGATTAACATTTCTCCATTCATTTCTCCAGTTTCCTGTACTAAGTGTGTATGTACACTGACACCTAAGACTACTACTACTGTTAATGTGGGGGTGTGTGTGCTTTCCTGTGGGACATGTGGTGTAACTGGTATATAGCAGTGGCTCTTGCACTTTGTTGCTATGGCTTCAATATTTGCCCTTTACATTCACTACTTGTATGCCTGCTAGGTGTCTTGACTGTAGTGTGTTGCTGTGGCTTTCCTAATTTCCATGTGCATTCACACCTTGGAATGCTTGCTATATCTGCTAGGGTGTTACTGCATGCAGTGTGGTCTGGCCATGGTGTGGGCCTTGACATCTATTAGGGTATTTGAGTATGCTGCTGAGCAGGCCCCAGAGACTCTCAGGTGCATCTTTTATCTGCCTCATGGAATGGTACATATCAGTGGGGTACACCCATTAAATTGCCTGGTATTCTGCAGTTGTGACTGTGGGATAGCATGAGCATATGTATTACTACACTATTTCTGCCGTGCAAGTGGTGCATACTTTCAGTACTTCATAGTTACCATTGCATGTGTTGTAACACCTTTCTGACTACTGTTTGTACATTTCACAGGGAGTCTGTGGGGCATCCCTGTAACTCAGTCACTGTTGCTATGTCTAGGCTCTTAACTATTCAAATATGGTCTGTGTCAGACCTCTCAAATGTACAGATATTTGCAGGTTGTCCACATTTTTGCCTCATATTTTGGTCCATATCTCATAAACAGCTTTTTCTGGCAAATCACTCTGGGCTCAAGTCAGACTATAGTGACAAACATTTCAGTTTCAGACTTCATGCCCTTCCAAACATCCACCATAATGCAAAACCTGTTACTCTCTCAACTGTCTAAGTTTGTTGGAGCAATATTTGGAATGTGTCCCTGTTTTTGGGCCTTTGCTCCACATTTTTTATTACTTAGTCTGGATGTGTTGCTGTAAGAGGTTGTGGGGTATGAGCAGTGATTATCCTGCTGTGAGTATGTGTGTGGCTTGCAAGGTGCTACAGTGACATTATTACCTACTAGCTACCAACTAGCATGGCTGTTTCTGTTCACACACTACTATTCCAGTAATCCACTACATTTGACAGTAAATATACATGACATGCTATGTGTACTATACATCCTATATTCCCTTTACATTCATTCCTACTATTACATGATATATTTATTGTAGCACAATGCTCTTATATAACAGTCATGGCTTAGTGGTAAGTTATGCAGACTACTGTTTCCAAGGTCCTGGGTTCGGGATTGACAGTGGGATTTTATTTTGCTTTTGAGCAGACTATAGGCCTTGTCATTCAGAGTGACTAAGGCACTTTTAAGCAGTTATAACCGGGTTAGCGCTGGTTTGTGCGGAGCTCACGCATGCGCACTGGCGTTTAGCTCCGCGCACACAAGCGCACACCCGTGATAATTTCTTTGAAAGAAATGAAAATGGGGAGACAGGAAAGTGGTGAAAAAGGGGTCACAAAGAGGGTAAGACAGTAGGGAAACAAGCTTGGGTTTTGCAGGAGGGATGTAGGTAAGGCCCATAGCTGCCCATTTCTTCATTAGCAACAGCTGTGCATATGTTTGTAATTTGGTGTGACATTTGAAACCTTCCACCCCTGAGAGAGGTGTAAGGACAACAATAATACTTGTCGAACAGCCAATTGTAATTGACAGTTTCCATGTCCAGCAGACATGTGTGCGAAATGGGCAGCTATGTATGGGGCGTAATTTTTTGTGGGTACAGAGTGCCCTTTTTTTATTTTTTTTTCAGGTGAGAGTGGTATGTCAGGTACGGGAAGTCGATATAGCTGGGGAGGTAGGTTGGGTAGGTTAACAGACAAGACAAACAAGACTCATACATGGGTGATGTATGACACATGTGGGGGGGTTACACAATTGACGGGGATGGATGTTTGGATATCTAGAGCCCATGAGCCCACAGATGGCAATAGTGGAACTGATATCCCCACCCATGGGCAGTTGCCACTGTGCCTTCACGGCCCAGGACGAGGCTGTGCTGGGGGCTGTGTAGGCTGGGCAGCAGGCACGCCTGTTAGTTGTGCCACCTGTGCCTCAAGCTCGCGTAGGGGCCCAAGAACAGCTTCCCGGATCTCCCTACGCACCACAGTCCGGACATTACGGAGGGTGAGTGGATGTTCTCCTCCGGCCACACTTGCAGAGGGGGGGACAAGCCCCATCCCCTGCAGCGCTTCCACCCGCAGGTGGCACAGGGCCACCGGAGGAGGGTCCGGCCTGGGCACTACTGCCAGGTGCACTCGCCAGCTGAGGTGGGAGAGGTGGGTCCACTGGAACCTGCCTTCCTTGTCATCCTATGTTTTGCATTATGTCATGACAGTTTGGGTTAGTAACGTACAATACCATTCACAATTAGTTGTAACAGCATGCATTAGTATTCCCATTAACCAAACACCCAGATATTCAAACCATTGAACAGCAAGCATAACACATGCATATTTTGAACAGCAATACACAGTCCAACAACATGCAAGGTTGATTGATGGCAACAGGCCATCAGGTTTGGATGTATGAACAGGGCAGATGCATCAACGTACATGCAAATATGTATGAACCAACAGGACAAATGTCCAGGGGTGTTAATTGTGATTGCACATACCAATTTCACGTGTAATGGATTATATGTGGTTATAGGGTAGGGTGAAGAAAATTTAATTAACAACGTCAAATACCAATACATATGCTGTACATTTCTAATAGCTGCAGATGTATACACACTACAGTTTTACCTACAGTTTCCTATGTGTAAACTACTTCAAGTTGGTGATAGGAATGTTACTGCTACATCAATATACATTTTCATTTTTATTCATACACATTCATATCTGGCTCTGTTCAGCTACATCATCCTGCTACATTTGCTTTATATAGCTATAAACAACTGTGGATGTTTGGTATTTCAGACAACCATACTATCTGCATATTGCAGACTGAGAGCAACATATCCAGATTTTGGGATACACATTTTCAACACATTTTGCAGTTTGGTTCTGCTTGTCAAATTCATTTCATTCTGTACTGACTGCAGTATACTTTATTCAGGAGTTATTACTACTTTATTGGTGGATTCATAACTCTTTCTCACACTCTCTCACTTGTTTTATTTTTATAATTCAGGATGGTACTTAATTCTAGGCTTTATTGACATGTTTTACCTGTAGTTATTACAATCCTTTCCAACAGTCTCACTTCTGTCATGTTTCTGTATTTCAACAGGGATATATTTCACACATGTGTTTTACTCAGCTTCTGCAGCTGTACTTTTCAGCCTGCTGCAGGTTATGTACTATTATATTACAGGTGGGACATCTTTATTTCAAACTTTATTTCAGAATTTTTCATTTTTCTGTTTGGATTACAGACTGCATCACACCTTTGTAATCAAGCAATACTTGCAAACCCTCTTACACTGTTACTTGCACATTTTATTACTTAGTGACTACACTGCACTCTTTTGCTAACTGTCATACTTTCATATTTATTTACAGTTACAGGGAGAGGATTACTGACCTGCCTGGTGGCGCAACCGCACCAGCCTATCACCATAGGCTCTACGGTTCGCAGAACGGACACCTGCAGCTTTAATATAAATAAAGTAATATTGGAATACACATCTCCATAATATCAGCTAGGTTAATTTCTTACATAAATAATTAGATGTAACTTACTCAGTAGTGGGGCGTTGGGCATTTGCCGGGCCTCCTGGATCCAACAGTTCAGTTGGTCCTGCTTGCGTCTCTTCAGGTCCGCATGGCGGTGACGGACCTGCTCACCAGTCCTTGGTATCCCTGTGGCACTGGTGAGATCATGAGCCAACTGGTCCCATGCCTCAGCCCTATATGCTCCCCACAGGACCTGGCCCTGCATGAGTTGGGCCTCATGATTGTGGACAAGGAGCCAAACCATATATTTGGACTCCTCAATGCCCCACCTCTGTGCTCGAAAGCAACTACACTCACCTACACCTGACATTCTGGCTGCAAGTTGGTTCCACAATCGGTTATGCTGTGTATTCCCACCTATGGGGCTTATATATGCCGTTTTTTCCCCCACTTATCTGTGATTAGCCATTTTGGAATTCTTTCAGCTTCACAAAACCTGCTTTGTCATGCTCTTCTTTCTATTCATTCCTATATATTTGCTATTACTGCATTTCTAAGCGCAACTGTCATGGCTTAGTGGTTCAGTACCTTGACTATGGTGCATGGTATCCTGGGTTCAAACCTGGCCACTGCTTTTTATATTTTATGACTGTCTACACAGGCTAGGAGGTGTGTCTGTGTAAAGGCAGTTTTGTTACAGCTTGCTCAATGTTCCAGTCGGTTAGCTTGTTGGCACATTGCTCAGCTCCACGCAAATGGGTTACACTGGTTTACACATCGTTTGGCTGTCAGCACGCATATTATGCTCAGCTCAGCTACGGGCATTCATTTTACACCTATTAAACCACTGCTCACCTACGGGCACTCATTTTACACCTGTTAAACCACTGCTCACCTACGAGCAGATGCACTGAACTTGTTAAACTGTAGCTCAGCTATAGGCACATCTGACATTTTTTATTATTTTGTTATGTCACATTTCTTCAAAATAAATGGCCCATTTCATTACATTTTACATAAAATATAATTTTATATGGGTACATATATGTCAGGGACTTGTTTCGTGCTTAATTCACTCAAAATAAAAATTGATGTTGGGGGGGCTCGAACCATGACTGCCTGCTCTTCATCCGACGTCTCTACTGCTACGCTATTGCTTCTTGGCTTACTTTGCATATGTAGTTCTTATATGCTTTTCCACTGATTGCTAACTGTGGCTAAGCGCCGGGCACGCCCGCGCAAACGAGCGCACTCACGGGCAAACATCTTTACAATTTAAAAAAAAATATATAACATGTTCATTTATATATTTTATGTTTATAGTCTGTGGGGGCATGTGTTGTGTTGTGTTTGTTCACATTTACACGGACTCTGTCATGGGGGTTTACTTTTGGGACTTTTACTCTTCTGGGGGCATGTCCGTTTGCAGGGCTCGGCCTATGGACACGCCCCCTACTGTCTTCCACAACCGTCTAAGCCTTAGGTGTGATTCAGCATGCTCTCATGCATATGCATGACATGCTGATGTCACACTGTTTCACTGCAACCTCCGTGTAAGCCTTGTAACTCTTACACGGAGGCTTCGTGAATCCTGCCCTATGTCTTTCAACTCCAGATTTAGTTCTTCTTTTATGTTGTTCAGTTTCTTGAAGACAGTATTTTTAATTCTAATCCACCCTTAATGGGCCTATATACATTTATCATTCTTTTAATCTTGCAACCACTTTCCCATCCAGTATTACCAGTCTATTATCCCCAAAAATTCCTTATTTCTTTCCACATCACCTGCAATCATTTCATAAATAAAATGCCTACTCATTTCTTTTACACTCTCCTCAAGTGAACTATTCCTACAGCTATATACTACAGGCCATAGTGTGTTTTCTTCTCTGTCTTTGATTTTAAATTTCTGAAGAAATTCCTTTCTTACCCATACAAATCCATCAGGTTAATTTCATTTTTATCCATGATACATTTGTATATTCCTTTCACATTCCAGGACACTGTGCTTTATATCCTTTCCCAGGGGATCCGCTCTTTCTTTTCTGCCATGTCATCTGATTTTCATTTCTTGTAAATTCTCCCTCATCCCTGAGCTTGACAATAAAACTGATTGGGCAAGTTCTGGTGCTGATACCCAATTATCTCTGGTTGACGTTTTCCTACAATAACAGGAAACCCTTCCTCTCTTGTATACTCTTCTTCTCTTCTAGATGAAAATCTCTGCTTGTATCCGATTTCCCTTATTTTAGTTCCACACTTATGATAGCCATTTCACATATATATTTTCATTTGTCTTCTTCATTCTCATGAAGCTGCCTGATGTATACTCCCATATTATCACATATCACCCTTTATTCTTAAATGTCCTTGTCTTCTTTTCCTCTCTATCCTATTCTTTTTCCTTTCATCCCTATATATCTTCCTCCCCAGTGTTCTGTGTATTTATTTCCCATTGAGACATCATTTCTTCCCCCTTTCAATTCCTTATGGGTTGCATACAATGAATGTTTCACTTTCCTTTTGCAAGTAATATCTTTTTGTGTAATATCATTAAATAAAACCTTAAAGAAAAAACAAAATTTGCAACATTCATAAATTACAGAACCATCTCTATATAGCTTTCCATTTTATAGATGTAGCAGCATTAAAGTTATAAACTAGGTTTCTTAGAATTTGATATTATTTGATATCCTGCATTCACCACTAAGTGCCTGTTTTGTTCATAATTATTTATTACAAATACAATATGTGTTTATCTGACACTACCTTATTTGCTAAGTATCTGAAGTCCTCTTGTTCTTATTGGCACATATATATATAGGTTATATTTTGGTTTACTTATATTTACCTGTGCAGGATTAATCCATCTATTATTGTAATAATGTTTTTTTTTCTCTTCCTTTGTATCTGTAAAATCAATAAAATTGCGTTTTGAAAAAAAAAAGATATATACATTTTAAATTATGCTAATTGTTTTTGACATAAAATAATATATTATATATGCCAGTGAAATGAGACAATATTAGCATTCTGGTTTATGTTTTGTCATACAGTGGAATTCAATATATTGTGATGTGAAGACCTGGGCTATAGTCTGATGATAAATGATGAGCATTTCTTTATTTTTTTTGATTGAGTTGAGAATGCATCATGGAAAGTGTTGTGCTCATTGTATTGAAGGCTTGGCTCCCTGCAAAAACATTATGTTGAGGTGCCCGTGAGTAATTAAGTTATATTAAGTTGACAGCTGCACAAGTCTGAAGTCTTTGCCATTGAGGAGGGAGATATTTTTCTCACACCTTTATTCTGCTTTACTCCTGAAGACTTCACTGTTTTCTACACCAGACAGCTATCTACTTTGACCAGCACTTGCAAATTGAC
Organism: Protopterus annectens; assembly: GCF_019279795.1. Lineage (NCBI taxonomy): Eukaryota > Metazoa > Chordata > Ceratodontiformes > Protopteridae > Protopterus > Protopterus annectens. The sequence continues at coordinate 486,517,295 of NC_056744.1, forward strand.
AAGATATAATTAATTAAGTGCTTTCAAATTAGAAGGATAATTCATATGATTGTCAATGTTGGTGACAGCCCTACCTCATGTGCAAAAATAGGGAAAAGGGATTGTGGATGGATACCTGATGCCATTATGTAGTGATTGCTTCATTATTATTCATTTTTATTCTTCACTAACTCCTTGTATACTTTACCTCCTAACCTGCATCATTGTTCTATTCTGTTCTTCACATGTAATCTGCTGTTCTATGTACACATTTGTCCAAATGTATTGACCTTGTCACATAACAGCGTAGATGCGGTTATTCCCTAGAATCATTATCCCGTATTTTCTGTTGCATGGTTGGTCTTCCCTCAAAGCTTGCTTTCCTTTTCCTGTGGTCTCTGTAGTCAGATCAGTGTTATGGCTCATTCCTTTGTATCTTCTCTTGAGTCCTTACATGCTTCATCTTCATTCCACTCTTGTCTTCTTTCTTTAAATGTTCCTCCAACAGTAATAATTTTATATTGTTCATTCTCCTCTAAGGTCTATCTCATTTTACATCCCCTCAATGAATATTAATGATCACCAATATATTGTCTATGTTGTCATAATTACACTCCTTTCTTCTCCTTTAAGGTAATTACTTTACAGTCTGTCTTATCTTCTGCCCTTATAGTTTGGTATTTCTAGTCTGCACTTTTACTTAACTTGCCTTTTGATTGCATGGCTTCACATTTTACTCATATTTCCCTCCATATCATCTTGCCGTCACCTCTCCAACCTTTAGTCTTCCTATTTCATTTGACCACTGTTCTTTATTATTTTTTCCTCATTTGAGCTTAACACTAGCCCCACAGTGTTTATATCTTTCTTCCTTTATATCTTCCCAGCTTAAAACCAAAACCATTCCATTTCCATAAATCATTATCTGCTTCTATCCTTTCTTGGCTGCTCCATATCATTTATCCTTGGTGTCTTCTTCCAGTCCTTTTTTTCATTATTATTATTTTTTTCCTACTACTGTGTCTTTTTCTTTACCCAATATTTGTTCTCAGATGTGTGAACTATCATATCCTATATTTCTCTTTCTTTTAGTCATAACTATCACATTTTCTCCTCAAGTTTTCGCTCTTTTCCTTTCCTTTTTAGGTTCTCAAACTGACCTCCATTTCAGTCAGTTTTGTCTAAGCCTTCCTTTAGCTGTCTTATGACTTCCCTCCTTACTTAACTCATTTAATTTTATCTTATTCTTTCTTTCTTTTCTATCTGACCTCTTTCCTCGGTCTAACTTTTGTGCACCTACTCTCTTTAAGTGCCCACATTCCTATATCATATATAAATATTTTTAAGGTGTCTTGGACAATCTACTGCCATATTGCTATTTGTCCCTACAGTACCTGTTTCCTTAACCATAGTGCTTTCTTTTTGTACCTCTTAAATACTGTCTGTATCCCTTTTCCTGCTTATTTGGTTCTGGATTGTTAGCTCTTCTTTGTTTGCTTTGTTTCTTTTTGTCCATTTTCCTTCAAGATTTTAAGTGGGAAAGTTATATGGCTGATCAAGCACCTATGACATGCAAAGGTAACTGTCATGCCTTGCAACTGAGAGAACCTTTTAAATGCACAACACAAAAATTCAAAATGGAGTGGATGCAATATGCATGGCATTCATGTTTGCTCTTGTGTTTGTAAAAGAATGAATCTGTCTTATTCTGCCATACATGCTTTATTGTAATATATATTTGAACACGGAATGTCCATAACAGTGATGTTCATAACATCCATCCTAAAACATTAAAATGTCACAATATCAAGTGCTAGAACACAGTGTTAGTGTGAGTTTGCACAAGATCATGGTATAGCTGGGATTGGGGTTTTGCTCATTCTCAGCTGTAGAGCAGTGTCAAAGTTGGTATATATAAATAGCAGGGGAAATGGTGGCGTAGTCCCCCACATGGAAAGTGCAGGGGTCTGACCCACTGCAAAAAGTTGCTTTTTCGATGTTATCAGGTTTGATGGTCTAGCATGTTGATTTGTGCTATTTCAGTTTTTTAGGATTGATGTTAATGAACATAGATGTTATGGACATTCAGTATTCTAAGACAGATCTCTTTATTGTCTATTGAAAAAAAGGGGTTGAAGCATATAAAATAAATATGAGGCAATTAATGTATTCAGCAGTGAGCATATTAACTACTACAAATGTCTAAACAAATTGCACTAAGATTTACAAAAATGTCACTACATGGTAAATCAGGTATATAATGAAAGAAGTATACTAGAATGCATGCAGTTAGGTGTTCAAACCATACATGGGCTTCAGTAGCTCTTTCCTGATAACTGGTGATTGTTAACAACCTGCTATTAGAATATAACTCTGATAAAAAATCATGGTATACATTAATCACTATCATGCTTTCTAAGTATGTCTGGCTGTCTGTCGTTCTTTCTCTGTGATATTAAAGGTCACTTTCTTCTATCTACATGCACAATCTGCTGTTTACATTTGTAAGTGTAGAAGAAGCATAGCACATGACTGGCTTTCCTATGGACTGGTTCAATTTGCCCATTCACTTTCTACTAATCACTCTGCAGTTTCCCTTCCTCTGATATATATATATATATATATATATATATATATATATATATATATATATATATATATTTATATATATATATAAAATGCTATTTTGTTTATTCTTGTTCCTCCATATATCTTTCCAGCCTGGTATTCCTATTAACATTATCGTTACTCTGTTATATAATTTCTCCAGCATGTGAATTTTCATGGTCAGCACATTTACTTCTTCCTCCAGTCCTTTCATTTTCTTATGAAAGGATAGCAATCCTATCTCTGAGCTTTTTAATATTTGAGCAAGAAAAAGGTGCTACTCCACACTGTCAAAGCTTTTATTAAAGCGTCAAATCTTTCAGATAAAAATATCCTTCTTCAGTGTCTTTACATATAACAAACATAAAAACAGCATTTTTAAATACAATCCAATTATATCACATGACACAGCACACCTATCAGTAACATCAATTAAAAGAAACACTAATTAGTCTTCGTTCCTTAAGAAAACAGTCCACCATATAAAGGGGAATCTATATAAAATAGCACATAAAGATGTGTATAGTTGAAAGTAACATGTCATTCTTTCATTTAATTATACTACAATAAATGAAACAATATATAATCAATATAAAATTATTTTACTTTTTGTTGTTTAAACTTCAAAATTGGTTTTAATGTAACTTGTTTGTTAAGACCTGGATATTTATCAGCTTCTAAGCGAATTATCCATTCATATTCTTTCATGTCTATATTATTAACTAGATCTCCACGTCTAATACTTGAATATACCACATGTATAACTCTAAAGCTAAACTGATGTGTATCATCAGTTAGACTGATATGATGGGCTAGAGAATTGGTGAGTATCTTTCTACAAATGTTGGACTTATGCTCTATTATCCTATCCTTTAACCTTCTCACTGACTTCCCAACATAAAAACCTGGACATTTGTTACACGTAGCAAGATATATAACAGATGATGCATTACATGTAGCAGTACAATGGAGGGTAAACCTCCTATCATTAACAGGGTGTATACATTCGACTGATTGACTGATGTTTGCACAGCAAAAACAATTGTGACAAGGGAAAGCTCCTTTCCTTTTAAATACAGGAAGAGATTTATTATTCAAAGAAAAATCTTTATAACAAAGCAACTTTTTTTAGATTACTACAATTTCTATAAGTAAAAGAGAGCCTATCTGGAAGCCATTTTTCATGGCCAGGTATGGCCTTTAAGATATTCCAATTCTTCCTAACAATTTGTTCAACTGCCTCACTGGCCCTATTATAAGTCATAAGATATCATAGAGGCTGTACTGGTGTTAGGTTTATAGTACCAGAATTACTACTCCCCTGGTTAAAAAAATAGGGTTTCACACTTGAGTCCCTTAACTGTAATGCTTCATTCTTAGCTAATTATATCTCATCTGTGTTGTAACTCCTTTCCAGAAAACTAGTAGTCATTTCTTGCATCTTCATCTCACAGGCATCTAACCTAGTGTTGAGTCTGCTCACTCGCAAGTATTGACTCTTAAGAACACTCTTAAAGGTTCTTTTGGCATGCATACTCCTCTTATGTAAATACTTATTAACCTGCACATCCTTTTTATATACACGTTCCTAAATCAGTTCCTACTAATCGTAGTCTTACATCTAGAAAGTCTATAACATTTTCAGATGATATTTCAAACTTCAAAAATTCAACAGTATTGTTCAGATAATCAAAGAAGTTGTGTAAGTCCATAGTACTACCATGCCAAACCATAAAAATATCATCCACAAAACATTTGTAGAATGACATATTAGATACATATGGATTAGCCTCACTATAGATACTATTCTCCTCCCACTGTCCGAGGGTTACATTCACATAAGTGTTAGCTACAGCAGTGCCCATGGCCGTTCCAGAGACCCAGTGGTATATCTTCTTATTAAAGATGAAAAGATTACTTTCCAGAACCAAATCTAAAAGTTCACAGATGGGCTCTATATATCTAGCAGGAAAAGGCCCATGTTCATGCAAAGTCTCCCGTATACAATCAATCCCATAAACATTAGGGATTACAGTAAAGAGAGACTTTACATCCAAAGTTACCAAAATGAAATGGTCATGAGCACTGCTGTTGTACCTCTTATAGCAATACCTGTCCTGAGCTTCTAAAAAAGTGGCAGGAACTGAATATAAAACTAAGCCTAGACTATAGTATATGAGTCTCATGAGTGACTTCTTTCTAACAAAGGAGAATGAACTATGTACAGAGATAAATACATTAGAAAAGCAGTTGGTTGACTCAATAAGTTTTAATGAAAATCTATCCTTACATGATGCTATGATGCAGAGACTGGATATATTCAATAAGCAACTGGAGTCTACTAAAAGAAAGAATCTCTAACATGATATCAGTGATTTCAGTAATAGCTGATTTTTTTTCCTGGCTGAAATGTTCATTTAATGGAAAAAATTATGTACATACTTCTTCTAAAAAAGTTTCCCGGGGGTCAATGTATGCGCTTGATGCTTTTGAGCCACAGACCAATCATCCGCCAGTGGAGGGTGGGGCTTCATCCTCTGATGACCAATTGGAGACCAACAGAGATGGTATGGAGCCACATACGACATCATTGCAGTCCAAGGAGATTCAGGCGTTCAGTCAGAGAGAAAGAGCGTGCACATTCTAAAATGCCAAACTTCTCTTTTTTGGAGTTGAACCAGGGAATTTTTTTTTTTTTTATTTATTTTATTTTACATTTGTTGACCGGGCTAGTCTAACTGGATATATGCCCATTTTCAGTAGATGCCCAGGGAGATAAGCTCCGAGGAAGTAAAAATATAATCACATTATCCAAAGATTAATTTGTATGTTAAACATTGCAAGAAAAAAAAAACAGGGAATAATCACAGTGGTTGTTTGTTCATAGAATAGTGCTAAATATAAAAATACACTTAATACAATGCAAATGTAGTTGCAAAACAACAAATTTAGTTGCAATACAACATATAAAAAGATAGCAGCTGAGTTAGATAATATGTTAGTAAACAGGTTGACATAGAGAAGGAAAACAAAATGTAGGAGCTGTGATAATCAATATAAGAGTTAATAACTAGTCTGCTTAAAGAAATTAAGAGGATGTAAGTAAAAAAAAAATCTAGAAAGATCAAGGTCAGTTGTTAAGAAAAGGAGCAAGAATATTGAAAAGACGAGAGTAGGTAGATTCAAATAAGAAAGGTGATAGATCAGTCAGATTTGGTACAGAGGCACAGCCAGTGTGTTTTGAGAAAAAGTTTCAGTTCGTTTTTAAAGAGTGATACAGAGAGAACTGAGGAAAGTTCGCTAGGAAGAAGGTTCCAGGATTTTCCAACAGCATTAGAGAAAAGTGAGTCTCCAGCCCTGTTGTTTGACTTACAAATATTTACTAGAAGTCTATGTGATGAACGTAAGGTCTTTAGATTGTTGTAGGGGATAATGAGGGTAAATAGTACAGGGGTATTGGTAGGATGTTAAAGGGTTTTGTGGGCAATGGTAAGTTGGTGGAATTTAAGCTGATTTTGTAATTCAAGCCATCCTAGTTGCTTTAGATTAGTACAGTGGTGGGTTCTAAAAGGTTTACCTGTAGCAAATCTGGCTATGCTATTGTAGGCATTTTCCATTTTATTAAGGTTGTTTTTAGAGAGATTAGTGTATATGGGTGAGGCATAGAGGAGAGTAGAAATTAGGTGAGTGTGAGCAATAGTTATTCTAGCTGCAGGAAAGAGAAAGGGTTTGATCCTGTAGAGAGAGCCCAGTTTTCTATTAACAGATTTTAAGGTATTATTAATATGGGTGTCAAAGTTAAGGTTATCTATGGTGATGCCAAGTAGTTTGGTAGTTGGGTCTGGGGATATAGGAGTACTGTTATTGGATGTTACTCCACAAGAGGGGATCCACCTTGGATCCCGGAAACTACCGTCCCATCATTCTGACAAGCCTTATCTGCAAGGCCATGGAGCGTATTATAATGGAACTTATAAACAAAGACATTGGCAACCTTCAAACACTGGACCCCACCAAGTTTGGGTTTGTGAATGGCCAATCTTGTCTCCTGAACCTGATTGACTTCTTCGAATCAGTCTCCAGAGCGATGGACAAGGGTAAGGTGGTCCACACAGCCTATCTAGGCCTTGGCAAGGCATTTGACACCATCCCCCACTCTGGAATCATAGATAAACTTACTAAGCTGGGCATTAAACCCTACATCACCCAATGGGTTGCTAACTGGCTTACTGATAGAACCCACACTGCAAAAGTAGCCGACTCCAAATCCAGCTCCAGACAAATGACAAGTGGAGTACCTCTGGGTTCAGTCCTGGGACCGCTCTTGTTTGGCATCTACTTCTCTGAAGTACAGGCCAACACTAAGGGACTCTGGCTAACAAAGTTCACAGGTGACTGCAAACTGGAAGCCATTACTGAATCCCCAAATAATGTGGATACTCTACAAAAGGGCCTTATAAAAACAGATGCTTGGTGCCAGAGCCATGGGCTCAAGCTCAATGCCAAGAAATGTATAGTTATCCCCTTTAGGAAAAACATGTATCCATGAATTACCATATAGGTGACAGTACACTAAACACCGAAAGTGTGATAAGAGACTTAGGGACACAGGTGGACAGTGGTCTCACATTTGATAACCACATCGCCACAACAGTCAGGAAATCCTTCTATGTGGCACACCTCATCACTAAGGGCTTTTCATCCAGTAAAAAGGAGGTCATTGTCCCACTGTACTCATCCCTCATTAGACCCATTATAGAATACAACGCCCCATTTGGTATGTACCTCTCAAGACATCTGCAACAACTAGAAAGGCCGCAGAAATACCTCACTAAAAGAATCACAGGCCTAAAGCAGATGCCCTGTGCTGACTGCCTTAAAAAACTCCAGCTATACTCTGTCACATATCGTCTACTCGGAGGCAATCTCTGCTTAACATACCAGGCCATGTCAAACCCAGAGCTGCTGGACATGCTACACTTAAAGAAATCCCAATCCTTCAGAGCCACATGCTCCAGGGATCTAAACCTTGTCATCACAATAAACAAATCATGCTGGAGGGATAGGTTCCTGACCCAGAGACTCCCCAGACTCTGGAATAGATTGCCCATACATGTCAAGCAGAGTGCCTCTTTGGCCCTCTTCAAAAGGAACCTTGACGATTGGATGGAAGAAAGGAAATTCACCCTGGGGATCACGTCAGTCACCCTGCTAGACAGGGGTCCAGGGAAGTAAATAGTGTGGGAAGAAATAACCAGGGAATTGTTATGGCTAGGCTTGTATAAGCCATAGGGCTGATAGCCTGCTACCAACCTATGAACCTATGAAGTCTATTGGGGGGACTTACAAGTAGTAGTGAAAAAAAGGAGTTTAGTTTTTTTGGGGTTTAGAAGGAGACAGTGTCGTGTAAACCATAGTTCAACTGCATTAAAGACCTTTTGGGTAAGAGAGTGAAGTTCAGATATTGATGTGGCTGAGCATATAAGTGTCGAATCATCTGCATATCGTATGCATGTAGCTTGGGGGATTGCTAGGTGAAGGTCGTTGATAAATATAGAAAATAGGAGAGGTCCTAATATGGACCCTTGGGGGACCCCTATGTTGATGGGTAGATGGGTAGATAGAATATTGTGCCATAGCAGGGCTTGTTGTCTGCTATCCAGATAGGATTGGAACCATTTTGTAGCTAATGCATCTAGTGACTGAGATTTGAGAATTTTTATAAGTAACTGGTGATTTACCATATCAAACGCCTTAGGCAGATCTATAAACAGTGCAGAGGAAAGCATATTAAGGTTTTGTTTTTTGTTGATACAGTGAGTGAAAGAAAGAAGGGCAGTAGTAGTGCTGTGTGAAGGTCCATTGGAAAGTAAGTTATTATGGATTAGGTGGACTAGCAATTGTTTATGGATGCATTTTTCCATGATCTTTGCTAGGGGAGACAGTAGGGCAATGGGACGGTAAGTGCAGAGTTCAGTGGAGTTACCACCTTTATGTAGGGGGATAATATGGGAGACCTTCCATATGCTAGGGATGTGTCCTTCAGTGATTGTTCTATTGATAAGAATGGAAATGGGGTAGGCAATAGATTTGGCTGCCTTTTGTAGGTATTCAGTGGGTATTTGGTCAGCGGAAGGAGTGCATGGTTTAAGTTTTTGGATTAGGGCAAGAATATATGTAGTTGGGACTGGTTGGAAGAGAAATGGAGGGGGTAGGTTAGTGATATAGTTGGATATAGGTAAGTCCTGAGTGGATAGCTGACTGGCAAGGTTTTGAATGACCTCAGTGTAATAGGTATTAAAGGTATTAGCAGTCTGTTTAGGATTCTCTTGGTCTGTGCCTTGTCGGTTTGGTGTGATGAATTGACCTGGGTGTAGTAATTGATTAATACTTGCCCAGAACTTTTGTAGTTGATTATGGTGGGTCTGTTGGAATTGTAAATAGTAGTTTCTTTTGTCAGACTGCACTGCTGTTTTAGTTTTGTTTCATAGTTGTCTGAAGTTTTGTTGATCGACTGGGTTTTTAGTTGATCTTGATTTGTTCTAGTATTGATTTCTGAGCTTGATTTTTTGCCTGGTTTCTTTTGAAAGCCATGGGGCAGATTTAGTTCTTATTCTTATAGAGTGAGTTGGGGCATGGTGGTCTAGAATGGATAACCTACCCCATCTCCATCCTAATCAACCGCACCATAACGGAATCTACTATCCCCTCAATTTGGAAAATCTCCCACGTCATCCCTCTCCACAAAGGTGGGACATCTACTGATCTATCCAACTACAGGCCAATAGCCATATTGTCACCACTTGCTAAAATCATGGAAAAATGTATACACAAACAACTTGTACACTACCTAACCCAAAGCAAGCTTCTAACTACCTCACAACATGGCTTCAGGCCCAAACACAGCACTACTACCGCCCTCCTGTCCTTCACCGACATGATAAACCACAACAAGAACAACAAAAACATGTCATCCGCTCTCTTTCTGGACCTATCAAAGGCCTTTGATATGGTCAACCATCAACTACTTCACAACACTCTAAAAACATTCGAACTAGACAACACAACACTTAAGTGGTTTCGTGCCTATCTCTCCGATAGAAATCAAGCCGTACTATGGCAAAACAAACTCTCGCCCCTATTACCTAACTCCACAGGGGTTGCCCAGGGCTCCATCCTGGGACCCTTACTCTTTTCTATTTTTTTAAATGACCTCCACACAGTCATCCCCGAGACCTCCTGCATACAATACGCGGACGACTCAACACTAATAAACTCAGACAGGTCACCAACTAAGCTATTATCCAAAACCCAAGACTGTCTGACTGCAGTTGAAGACTGGTTGTTAGGTCGCCATTTGATCCTTAACCCTAAAAAAACCAAACTATTACTCTTCCATCCTACCCATAAACCTTCCTCTATACTCTTTTCTGTTCAATCCAAAAGTGGCACTACTATATCCCCAGACTCAAACTCCAAATTACTAGGTGTTACTATAGACAACAAACTCAGATTCGACCTTCACATTAACCAAACTATTAAAACAGTTAACAAAAAACTGGGGTCTCTTTATAGAATAAGATCCTTTCTAACTCCCAAGGCAAGAGAGGCCACAGCCCGGTCTCATCTCCTCTCCTCACTCCTTTATGCCTCCCCCATACTCACCAACCTGTACAAATCAGACCTAAATAAGCTCTCAAGTTGCTATAATCACATTGCTAGATTTGTTACTGGCATGCCTTACAAAACCCATCACTGTATCAACCTGCACAACCTTGGCTGGGTGGAACTACCTAACCTACTCCAACAGACCCAACTAACAGTAGCTTTTAAAATTCTCACTCAACCTGACTCCATTCCTGCACTGCGTAATTTAATCACCCCATACCTAAACCTAACTAGTCTGCGCTCAGCAAATAGGCTACTTGCTCAAACAGTCAAATCCTGTAATTTTGGAGGTGACTCGCTGTTTGCAAATTCCATTGGTAAAATATGGAATTCCCTTCCGCCTCAACTCACCACAATCACCTCTTTATCCAAATTCAAGAAAAATCTATCCCTTCACTTTAAAAACCAGTGGCTCTGTCAATGTTCCAAACCAGACTAAACCCATTACCCTCCGAAACCCTACTTCTCCACAGGTATTCCTCAAGGCTCTTCCCTGCATCTAGCATTACTCTGACATTTTTTCCTTCTAAATCTTAATTGTTAACAATTACATATCTCTTTGTACCTACGTATTAGTCTTCAGAAAGAAGTAGTATATTCTCTGTTCATATATCTCTTTGTACCTATGTATTAATTATCAAAATAAGTAGTATTTTCTCTGTTCATATGAATGTAAATTACTGTCTATGTGGAGCTTTTCTCCCCGGGCCTCCGCTGAAAATGGACATGTATCCAGTCGGATATTCCCGGTCAACAAATGTAAAATAAATAAATAAATAAATAAATAAATAAATAAATAAATAAATAAGATGTTAGACTTAAAGTAATTGACAGGTTCCTCCAGTGGAAGGTATTTTAAGGGAGACCAGTTGCATGTTCTGAGTTCCCTTTGGAACAGGTCGGGGTTAAAGTTTTTCTTGGTTCTAATTGTTCTAGATATGGTTGGGTTGGGTAGATTGGTTTTATGCCTGATGATGTAGGTTAGTGAGTGGTCACTTACATCATCTGGGAGGGTACCAGATTCATATGTCTGGAGATGACTATTTATGAGAATCCAATCTAAGGTACTTTCTTTCTTATTAGGCTTGTTTATCATGGTAGGGGAGGTAATGGTTTGTGAAAAACCAAAAAGGTTTATATGGCTTGTAGGGTGGCAACTGCTCAAACACTTCCAATCAATGTTACAATCACCTAGGATTATGGTTTCTTGAGGCAGATTTTGAGATAGCCAACAGAGGAAATTATCTATTGTGGCAATGTTATTACCAGGAGGAAGATAGGTACAGATAATATAAATGGATTTGAATTTGTTAAGTTGAAGCTTGGTAATAAGAATTTCAGCATTGGGGACTTGAGGTGGTATATAGTTGAAGGTAGTAATCTGTAGGCCGGATTTAAAAATGATAGCTACACCGCCACCCTTTTTGGTTGTATGGTCAAGTCGCAAAATATTGTAACCTGGTGGGATGACTTCATTGTCTTTAGGTGAAGGTTTTAACCAAGTTTCTGTTAAACAAAGAATGTCAAAGGAGTAGACTTCTAGGAGAGCATGGAGTTGTGCAACTTTGTTATTAAGGCTACGTATGTTGAGGTGAGCTAATAAAAGTGAGTTCAGTGGTTTAGTAAAGGAATGGATAGGATGGGTGTCGGGGTTGTGGAGTTGAGTGGTAGTAGTAGTTATAGGGCCTGGGTTTGGATGAATGTCACCATCTTTCAAAAAGAGGCGTAGTGTTTGAAGTCTAGATTTGGGAACTTATATAGAGTTAGAGACTTTCTGGGCTTGGGAGAGTCATATCTAATATGGGTAATCCTATGGAATTTTTCTGGTAGATAGCTAGGTATGGATGTTATGTTAACATGGTTAGTGAGAATAGGTAGAGAAGGAGAAGTAGATAGTGTGTTGGGGTGGAGAATGTGTGGATATATTGGGTGTTCATAGGAGGTTAGCAGGTAAGCTAAAGTTAGGGGTGGTAGAAGTGTAAGTATGAGTAACCTCTGTAAGAGGGTTGAGGAGGGTAGCATATGCATCTGGCAGGGTAAGTTGTTAGGTTCTAGTTATAGGTTTGGAAGTAAGTTAAGTGTGGAAGGAAATAGGTATTGGGTGTGGTAGGAGAAATTTGAATTGGTAAGTGAAAGTAGAGAAATTGGTGTTAATTAACAATGGGAGGGGCTATGATTAGTGTAAGAGGGAAAGGGTGTGGTTAGATGGCATAAGAGTAGGATCCCTGGGAGTGGGTGTGAATTGGGGGTGGGGTAGGGAAGCGGAGTGAGCCCGCAGGGCGAACGGAGAGAGTAGAGACAAGTAAAGGAGAATTTAGAGAATAAACTATCAGCAATGCTGATAGCTGAAGGTAAGTAAGTGAGTCAGGAGTGGGAAAGATCAGAGGTATATCAGGAGTCCATGAGATTAAAAAAAGAACAGGTGAGAGTATACAGTTGAAGTAAAGGGTGAGTTAGAAAATAGGAGCAGGTCTAAGACCTAAGGGGTATTAGTGTAATTACAGAGGAAAATACAGGAGGATAAAACAGGAGATAAGGGTTGGGATGAGGGTGTCACCTAGTGGGCAGATCTAGTATTGCAGGTAAGTATGTAGGGAGCTAGCTGGTTTAGAGCCAGGGACGGAGTGATAGCAAGTAAAAGAGGGGTTCATAAGAAGTAGAGGAGGTTAGTTGTATACAGGGTAGATAGGAGGTGGGAGTAAAGGCTGCTGACTGTTCAGCCTCATAGCTTACTTTATAACCCCTGAAGCAAGTAGTAGAAAGTAGTCAGTTTTACAATCAGGACTTACTCAACCACATACTTTCTTGCTTCCTTGAGAGAGGTTGCAGGGCAAAAAAAGGTTGTTTCGATGAGACCGCTGAATTGGATAGGGTCTTTTGTCACCAGGAAGGTAGGCTCTTAGCGACTATCAGGAACAGCACAGTGGAAAGCAGTGTACTTTGGGGAGAAAGAGAAGATAAATGTAGAGGGGAGAAAAGGGTTAGCACATATCAAGCAGTAATTGCAATTAACAAATAATTAGCTTGCATAAAGACACAATTAATAAGAATTCAGTTACCGGAGAAGCTGGTTACTCAACAACGCAACGCTTCAAGACAACGTTCAAAATCCAGAGGGAGGGTGAGGAATGGTCCTATGATGAGAAGCAGGACCCTCTAGCAATAAAAAGTAATGGTAAGGAAGTGTCTTATTTTATTAACAAACTAGTGGAGTCAAAGACTTTGGCGAGATATCTCCCGGCTTGTAACTCACCAAATAACTGCTTTTGGACAGAGAACTGTGCTGCCAATTCTACATCTGTCTCTGATTCTACTTTGAACAATTTAAGAAAATATTGTACTGAGACTTGCAAGAGAACTAATGAATTAATTAATAATGTAGCACAAGTAGGTAATATTTCTTCTGATGCAACATCCATTTGTTTATTTGAAAATTATTTAATTTTAAAATGTGGCTTTAAAGAGCCTGTATGTTTCAAGCCAAATGTTTGTATTATTGTAGACTCGGATATGGGGGTATTAGCAAGCTCTTCTACTGGAACAGAGAGTGAAAATGTTTCTACAAAATTGGGGAGCAATACTATTGGTTTGAACCAACGTATTATAGAGAATACTGGCATCATTGGGTATTTCTCATAAGATACTTGTGTAGATCTAGCAGGGAAATGCACTCACACTTTGCTTGATTGTAATTACACTTCTGGCCATACGGAAGAGTGTGTTAGGGCGATGGAAGGTCGGCTAACTAGGAAGTGCAATTCCAATGACTATAAAGGGATTAATATGTTGCACACTAGTGTAAATAATATGAGTAAACACATTAATGACTCAGGAGGTTATGCCTATACCTCAGGTTGTTTAAGAAGGCATAATATTGTGACGGAAAGTCGGTTGACTATTGAGCGGCCTGATGGTGTTCAGAAATGACATATTGTTGAACCTAATGAACTACAAAATTGTTTAAATGACAATACTCTGGCTTTGGACTATACTTCTAGTGTAGGTATAAACCCTGATATAACTGAATGATGTAGGACCAGTACAAGGTCCTTCTGTTAGAAAAACACCTAAAGATGTCTGTATGGTTATAGAAACCAATGGGGGCAATTCTAGTGCTCATACTGAACCAACGAAGATTATTACCTATCCTGGATGTTGCAAATTGAATGCTGATAATATGCATGCATTTACAGGACATTCAAGAGAACCTATGTTTGTAGGGATGTCTAATAATGATTATAATTCATCCAGTTTGAATATGGATGTCAATATTCCTAATACATCTATTGAATATTTGGGACATGTTAATAGCTTTATGCAAACTATAGATTCACCTCCTGTTATACAAGATAACCAAGTGGAGCTGACCTCTTATGAAGGTACTCTATTGGAGAGACCTGGAGTTTCTATACATGTAGACCAATCTGCTACTACACTCGATAGAACTGGTTCTACTTTTTTAGAAATGAACATGGGCCTAATGAATGGTTCCCCGGATATGGGGCCTCTCATTAATACTACAATTACTGGTACCAATGTTTCTAATGGGCCCAGTAAACAATCAGATTATATTGATATGGGTCCTAGTATTTCAGATATTGTTGCAGATGGCTGATGATATTGAACTATAATGATGTAGACAGTATGAACATATTGGATGATATTGAGAATGTAGATACCTTAAATGGGGTTGATGAAAAACAAGATCAAGCACAATGTGCTAGTTGTTCTGATAGAATAATGAGTATTCACACTGCAGTAGTTCTTGGCGAAGAAAGATCTGGGGACTTTTTAAATCACCTCTTGGTTGTTAACCTCTCTAAATATAAACCTACTGAAGAAGAGATGTCTCTTCTTTCACATGGGATTAAATTTGTTCCTATGGGAACAGATGATCTGATTAATACAATTACAGATTTAAACTTATTTTCTAGGGGTCTCAACCTGAAGAACATCTATAAGGATAGTACTAATTCTATGGGGAATCACTTACAAAGGAGTAGTACTTTTATTCCTGTTAGTGACCCTGTTATTAGTGTATTTAATGATAAGTGTGAGAAATCAATTTGTGACCTTTATGATAAAAAAATGTATAACTTAACTATTTAAGAGTCTGAAGCATTAAAATCTTTACAGAATAATGATCAGTTTATTATTAAAGAGGCTGATAAGGGAGGTGCCATTGTACTAATGGACATTGAACAGTATCTGCAATTTATGGCTGAGCTCCTGTTGGCTAGGCCAACTTTTAAACCTATCAATAGTAAAGAAGTAGATGCTATGATAAGTAAAATTAGTATGTGTATATACGATCTACAAGTGATGAATGACATCGATTTTGACACCTTCCATTTCCTAAGTGTACCATGACCAAACATTCCTATACTTTATGGACTCCCTAAGATACATAAGTGTCTGGAGAACCCCCCCCATGAGACCAATAGTATCTGGGAGGGGATGGATGACGGAATCCATATCTGTGTACTTACAAGATGTATTGAAAGATTACCTGAAGTATGTACCAAGCTATATAAAGGATACCAGTGATTTGTTTAACCCAGTTGCATGGCTGGTATGACAGTAGTGCTCATGACCATTTCATTGTGATAACTTTGGATGTCAAGTCTCTCTTTACTGTAATCCCTAATGTTTATGGGATTGATTGTATACGGGAGACTTTGCATGAATATGGGCCTTTTCCTGCTAGATATATAGAGCCCATCTGTGAACTTTTAGATTTGGTTCTGGAAAGTAATCTTTTCATCTTTAATAAGAAGATATACCACTGGGTCTCTGGAATGGCCATGGGCACAGCTGTAGCTAACACTTATGTGAATGTAACCCTCGGACGGTGGGAGGAGAATAGTATCTATAGTGAGGCTAATCCATATGTAGCTAATATGTCATTCTACAAATGTTTTGTGGATGATATTTTTATGGTTTGGCATGATAGTACTATGGGCTTATAGAAATTCTTTGATTATCTGAACAATACTGTTGAATTTTTGAAGTTTGAAATGACATCATCTGAAAATGTTATAGACTTTCTAGATGTAAGACTATGATTAGTAGGAACTGATTTAGGAACGTGTATATAAAAAGGATGTGCAGGTTAATAAGTATTTACATAAGAGGAGTATGCATGCCAAAAGAACCTTTAAGAGTGTTCTTAAGAGTCAATACTTGCGAGTGAGCAGATTCAACACTAAGATACCTGTGAGCTGCAGATGCAAGAAATGACTACTAGTTTTCTGGAAAGGGGTTACAGCACAGATGAGATAGAATTAGCTAAGAATGAAGCATCACAGTTAAGGGACTCAAGTGTGAAACCCTATTTTTCTAACCGGGGGAGTAGTAATTCTGGTAATATAAACCTAACACCAGTACAGCCTCTACGATATACATAGTAAGGCAGTTGAACAATCTTTTAGGAAGAACTGGAATATCTTAAAGGCCATACCTGGCCATGAAAAATGGCTGCCAGATAGGCCTCCTTTACTTATAGAAATTGTAGTAATCTAGAAAATTTGTGTTCTTATAAAGATTTTTCTTTGAATAATAAATATTTTCCTGTATTTAATAGGAAAGGAACTTTCCCTTGTCACAATTGTTCCTGCTGTGCAAACATCAATCAATCAGTCGAATTTATACACCCTGTTAATGGTAGGAGGTTTACCCTCTGTTGTATTGCTACATGCAACACATCATCTGTTATATGTCTTGCTACGTGTAACAAATGTCCAGGTTTGTATGTTGGGAAGTCAGTGAAAAGGTTAAAGGATAGGATAATAGAGCAGAAGTCCGAAATTCATAGAAAGTTACTCACCAATTTTCTAGTCCATCATAACAGTCTAACTGATGATACACATCAGTTTAGCTTTAGAGTTATACATGTGGTATATTCAAGTATCAGACATGGTGATCTAGTTAATAATATAGACATGAAAGAATATGAATGGATAATTTGCTTAGAAGCTGATAAATATCCATGTCTCAACAAACAAGTTACATTAAAACCAATTTTGAAGTTTAAATGACAAAAAGTAAAACAATTTTATATTGATTATATATCATTTCATTTATTGTCATATAATTAAATGAAAGAATGATGTGTTAATTTCAATTATACACATCTTTATGTGCTATTTTATATAGATTCCCCTTTATATGGTGGACTGTTTTCCTAAGGAAAGAAGACTAATTATTGTTTCTTTTAATTGATGTTGCTGATAGGTGTGCTGTGTCATGTGATATAATTGGATTGTATTTAAAAATGCTGTTTTTATGTTTATTATATGTAAAGACACTGAAGAAGGATATTTTTTTCTGAAAGTTTTGATGGTGTGGAGTTGCACTTTTTCTTGCTTTAAGCTATTTTGGTTCATGTTCCTCTACTTTACCACCAGCTCCCCTTCTTTTGTGACTTTTTATTATTTGCCCATCTTTTCCGTATTTTGCCTGAATTTAAATCTGTATCTCTGATTTTCTTCTGAAAGTGCAAAGTGAATTAAGAAATAGGAAGTATAGCTCATTTGCAATGTTTCTTCCATGCTTACAGAAGAAATACCTACTTTACTTTGGAGTCATAGTGATCATGTTATGAACGGTCTCCTGAAATTATTTCATGCCTGTTTCTAACAATGCAAACACCATGGATGTCTGGTCACATTCTCCCTTTACTAGTCATCACCCTTGAAATATCTCTGTAGATAACTTTTTTCCAGGATAGGAACTTCTCAGTTCTACTGTGGATATCTATTATGGGATCCACGGTCAGCCAGTTCTTCTGAACATCAGGGGAAAGATAAGAAATAGTGCAGCCTTAACATTAATTTCCTGCCATATCCAAATCTTTTCCCATCAGAATGCTTGTTAGCTGGGAGATACATGGAAACTGCATGATGCAGAGAGTCATCTAGCTGCTGTTAAGCACCTCTTTATCATGTCCTAAGGCCTTATTCATTTTTTCTTCCTAATGACACAAAAATAAATGGTGACCACTGAAAAGCCAAATGTGTTTTAGTTTGGCAATCCAAATTGCATGGATGTCTATTCACATATTAACAATCATCTGTTTGCCTCTGTCATTTTCTCAGTTATGATAAAAATCCCAGTCCTCCCCTTGATAGAAAAGGTGTGAAAGAAGATTGCAAACAATTTGAACCCTGTCACCTTGCCACAATCATGCTAAGGTCACTGGTCTTGCCAATGATAGCTTTCTCTATTGTTCATCAGACGGGGATATTTACTATGATTTTTGAAGTCTGATACTGTTGTATTGTGGCAAATTAGTGCAAAGGTCTAGCCACTATCTTACAGCATTCCTTCCTTTGGTTTGATTTCTGTCTGGATGGTATTTTCAGTGTGGAGTTTGCATGTCATCACTGTATCCATGTCAGTTAGTATGTGCACTGGTACGCATGTATGTGTGTGTTTATATGTGTGGGTGTGTGCGCATGTATAAGTGTGTTTTTATATGTTTGCCTGTATGTGTGTGTGTGTGTGTGTGTGTGTGTGTGTGTGTGTGTATGTGTATGTATGTTGTGTTTGTGTATGTGTGTGTTTGTGTGTGTGTGTGTATGTGCGCTTGTGTGTGTGTATGTCTGTGTGTGCGTGCTTGTATATATCTGTGCATCTGCATGTGTGTGTTTATATATGTGCGAGTCCATATATGTGTGTGTTTATATATGTGTGTGTGTCTGTGTTATGTATGTATGTCTTCATATATGTGTGTTTATGTGTATATGTGTGTGCGCATTTATATGTCGGTGTATATGCATGCACATGCATGTGTGTGTGTGTGTGTATGCGCATGTGTGTGTGTGTGTGTGTGTGTGTGTGTGTGTGTGTGTGTGTGTGTGTGTGTGTGTGTGTGTGTGTGTGTGTGTGTGTGTGTGAGAGACTGTGTGTGTGTGTGTGTGTGTGTGTGTGTGTGTGTGTGTGTGTGTGTGTGTGTATGTGTGTGACTGTGTGTGTCCGTGTGTGCGTGTGTGTGCATGTGGGTGTGGGTGTGTTTGTGTGTGTGCATTCCTGTGCATGTCTGTGTGTTTGTGTGTGTGTGTGTGTGTGTGTGTGTGTGTGTGTGTGTGTGTGTGTGTGTGTGTGTGTGTGTGTGTGTGTGTGTGTGTGTGTGTGTGTGTGTGTGTGTGTGTGTGTGCACGCGCATGTGTGCATGCACATTGGTATACATGTGTGTAGGTGTGTGAGTGTGTACATGTATACATATGTTTGTGTGCATCTGGGTGCATGTGGGAGTGTGTATGTGTGTTTATACATGTGAGTGTGTTTATGGGTAGGGTGTGTATGTATGCCTGCATGCGTGTGTGCCTGAGTGTGTATGTGCTTGTTTATGTCTGTGTGTGCATGTGTGTCTGTATATGCAGGTGTTTGTATATAAGAATGTAGACTCAAGCATGCATGTGTCTTGGGTTGCACAAGGTTCTCATTTGGGTTTGGTTCATGCATTATTATTTTTCTGTAATGAATACTGTCTGGGTATTATGACACTGAATTGGACAGAGTGAGCACGAAATAAATACATACAGACATAAAAACAAAAATAAGTCTATGCATTTACTATTGTATTCATCTTTAAATCCAATAGTTCTCCTATGATGTCTGCACTGTATTCCACAGTATCCATCTCTTATCTGACTGGAAATAAGGGATGTCATTTACAGAAAAAGAATTATATTGCAGCATTATCAAAATCTTGTTCATCAACACTCAAACAGGGATTCACAATAAATGTCCTTACCTGCGGATAAGTACGCCAAAACTGGTTAAAGGAGATAAATACTTCTGAGGTAGTTTGAAAACAAAAAAATCTGTTTTGGTGATTTCTTTGGTAAGTAAAAGTTAGGAAGAAGAACATTTTATTTCTGTGGCAAACAGAACTCCATTTATAAAGTTGAATAAACTATACCAGACCTCATGGATGATAAACAGACTCAAAGAAAAGGTATGTAACCATGGCATGACATGTTTCATTTTTGTTTTAAAAAGTTATGGGTTGATTTGGGCCTTTCTTAACAACTAAATATCAGAATAAAACTATAGTTCAAGTATTATTTGCTGCAAAGAAGAAGCATTTTATAAACATACATTGTTTACATTGTGGTACTGAATATTGTCTACTGATGTTGCAACTTGCAAATCCATTTCTAAAGAAGACTTTGTGGCCTATTTAAGTCTTAAGCGGTAAAAAGCATGGAAAACAAGAATAATTAATTTGAAATGTGTTTACAAAAGCTGCTAATTAGCTGGCTCAGCATATATATTTGGTCTCAATAAGTCCAAAAACATGTATGATTAATTAAGTTCCTACTGAACATTTTCTTCTCTTCAATTTTTTATTTTTCCCCTCTGGCAGTTCTGTCAGAATTTCCATAGTTAACTATTTGAAAGGCAATAAATTAAATGCATCTCAAGTCACAGATGATGAACAGGTCATTCATTAAACTTTGGCCAGTAAGAATCAGAGATAAGATTAAACTAGATATATTCAATACACGACTTGATTATTTACAACATTACAGCTTAATGCACATTGTCCCCAGATAAAGTGTAAGGCTGCATTAACCACATCATTTAATATTACAGGCTCCTGCAAGGCATATAGCTTGTAATAGGTATTGCATTTGATTATTTATCTGATTTTATGAAAATTTTAATATCAGTTTCATGATTTCATAATTCCATTTTCTTTGTTTTCTCAATTTATATCAAAGTCATATTCCAAAATAAAAGATATGCGAGATTATCAGCAATCATTAGAATACTGCCTGATACTAATCAGGGTGTGTTTGGATGCTATGTGGTGATCCCTAACCGGGAAAAAACGAAAGAAGAAGAAGAAGAATAAAAAATCATGGATAATATAATATAATATACTATAATATAATATAATATGATATAATATAATATAATATAACATAATATAATATAATATAATATAATATAATATAATATAATATAATATGCACTTAGCTCAGCAATGTCTGCCCCTTCATGATTAAAAGCTGTCCCAGAGAGTTAAAAAAGGAAAACAGACTTCAACATAAATAATTCCTTTTGGAACTGATAAACATGTTATTTCTAGTTATTGGCATTCATAAAATATTGAAATATGTGTGCCCTTAATAGGAAATTGTTGGCAAGAATAGTGTGTAAGGGCTACTGTTCTTAAATCAGTCTGATTGTGACTGCCATCATGAGAGTAAAATATATAGCTGTTACTATTTAGACAGAGAAGTAATTATATTTCAGTCTGTGTTTTTAACTTCCCAGTGGCATCCAACACACTGCTGTTCTATCTGCTAATAACTAGGCTTATTAAAGAAGGAATTCTCTTGTTAAGCTTACTAAGGCCCAATAGTTGCCTAATACAAAGTACCATACTCTGTAATGGGGAAAATCATGGTTCTTAATGCAAGGTCTATGAGACAGGAGTTTTGGGACCATTACTTTTCTATATTTCTCACCTGATTCTTGTGGTACTATGGTTTCTTGGAGGTAATAAAACATGCAGATAACACTGCCCTACTCTGCTCTAAAAATACAGGAAAGGGTTAGAAGGAAACCTAAGATGGCTTCCTTTTACTCCTTTGCTAGCTAAGGGGAAGTACTTTTAAAATCAGGAAAACGAAAGCATTTTTTTCTGGTTTAAAGACAGTTCTTGCAAAATGTACATTTTAAATTACCCTAAATATAGGGGTTTATCAAAAAGTTTACAAAGTACGGCTGTCTGATTTCATTTTGCTTTTAGGCCTGAACAGTTACATGTCTTATTGTGCTTTTTGATAAGAGTAGTGGAGGTCTGCTTTATGCTGTCCTTTTGGTTTTACCAATTTTATGTGTATATGAAAAGCAAAATGTAACATATTCTATGATAAAAATGGACTTATATGAATCAGCCAGCTGAAAGACAAGATGGTCTTTCTCAGCAGGTCAATAGTAGATCTATAGGTCCATCAGAAATTGATGGATTCATAAAAGCTCCATGATATGTTAGAGAAATGATCCTAACATCTTACATCTCAGATGGCTTAGTGGTAACTTGTTGTGGCTATGTTGTGCAGGATCCTGGGTTCAAGTCATGCAAATGCTGGTTATTTTGCTGCAAGGCAGAACAGTTCAGCTGTGGAGGAAGGGATAACGGCAATGATTACAACAAGTCCCTATTTTGGGCCTCTTCACCACCATTTACAGTGCTTTGGTCAGATGTTTTGCAGTGAGAGGTTCAGAGTGTGGATCCGATGTCCGAATGCACTATATATATATATATATATATATATATATATATATATATATATATATATATATATATATATATATAACATTGTTTGATTTTTTTTTTTACTTTTTTTATGTTGATTTCTTTAGCGAAAGTGCATAGTCGACAATATGCACTTTTGACAATATGCACTTTTGCTAACGTGTGTTATCAAGAACACAATTCAATGGATTGTGTTTTTGATAAAACAACAGTGACCCAGATATATATATATATATATATATATATATATATATATATATATATATATATATATAAAAATACATTTTCCCTACTGTTGAATGACTGTACTGCATATGTTTGAGAAAACATCACATATATCTACAGCTCAGATGGCTTATTGGTAACTTGCTGTGGCTATGGTGTGCAGGGTACTGGGTTTGAGACTTGCAAGGGCTGATTATTTTTTTTGCTGGTCAGAACAAGAGCTGTTGGATACAAAGTGATTAAGGTACTTTTAAGCAGTTGTAAGCGGGTTTGCGAAGGTTTGCGTGGTGGTAAGCAATGCTAATTTCCTGTTAAATATCCTTACAGACAGCCTTAAAAGTGCTTAATCTGTGTAGGCATTTTTTACCTCCATGCAAACAGGCTTAATCCCGCTTACTACTGCTTAAAAGTGCTTACTCCCTTTTACCCCCACAATAATTTCTTTAAAAGAAAAAAATGGTGATGGGTTTGCGCAGGTTTGCGTGGTGGTAAGCAATGCTAATTTCCGGTTAAATATCCTTGCAGACAGTTAGCCTTAAATGTGCTTAATCTGTGTAGGCATTTCTTACCTCCATGCAAACAGGCTTAGTCCCGCTTACTACTGCTTAAAAGTGCTTACTCCCATTTACCCCCGCAATAATTTCTTTAAAAGAAAAGAAAAAAAGGGTGATAGAAAAGTGGTGAAAAAAGGGGCACATGGAGGGAAAGACAATGCAGAAAGTAGCTAGGGATGTGCAGTGCAGGTTTAGGGAAGGTCCATTGCTGTCCATTTCTTCTACAGCAACAGCTGTGCATATATACTGAATTTGGAGGTATATTTGGACACTCAGGACAGCAGTAATGTGTTGTGAAGCCAATTAGACCAGTTTACATGTTTCCAATGGACACATGCAAAATGGACAGCTATGTATGGGGCAAAATTATTTTTTGGGAACAGATTGTCCTTTTTTTTAAGGTGAGAGTGGGATGTTGGGGAAAGATAGTAGGTATATTTGGGGAGGTAGGTTGGGTAGGAAGACAGACAAGACAGACAAGACAGCATACAGGGGCAGTATATGACACATGTGGGGGGTAAACACCTTGGAAGGGTAGGGGTGTTTGGAAATTGGAAGCCCATGAGCCCCCAAAAGGAAACAGTGGAACTGAGGTTCCCACCTATGGGCAGTCATCACTGCACCTTCATGACCCTGAAGGTGGTTGTGCTGGGGCTGAGTAGGAGGGGCAGGCTGACCCTCTAATTGTGCCACACGGCCCACAATCTGCCATAGCAGATCTCCAAACTCCTTTCTGAGCTTCCTATGCACCAAAATCCAGACATGGCTTTGGGTGACAGCATCCTGTCCATGCCCACTCCCAGGGGGGACAAGCCCCATCCTCTGAGGTAGTTCCACCCAAAGGTGGTACAGGACCAGCAGATGAGGAGGTCCCGGGTTGGGTCCCAGATGTGCTGGGGTCTAGTGCCACAGCCAGATGAGGTGAGAGAGGTGGGCCAGCTGGGACCGGCTTTCCCAAAAGTGCTATGGTATTACAGTTTTAGAACATATGTGAGTAAGTAATAATCAACACCATCCAGGATTAGTTATAATAGCATGCATAGATATTCCCATTAACCCAAAACAACAGATTAATAACATTTGCTTATGCTTCAAATTAAGCAGCCATATCTGAATTTCAGTTTAAATCCTGCCTTTTTCAAAGCTGAAGAAGAAACCTTCACTTTATTTCATTCTAGTCATTAGAGGAATGTTGTTCAATATTGATACAAAAATCAAGGTAGATTTTATTATTTGCTAAACAAGTTTCCTACTTCATATCCTATCAGTACAAGTAATAGTTGTCCTTCTTTTTCCTAACAATAATATACTTACTGCATTTCATCCAATCCCATCAAGTGACTCTGAAACAGGCAGCTTTACATGTTGAACTTGTGGAAGAAAACATTTTTACTTAAATAATGTGTTATGAATGCAGGATAACCTACTGAATCACATTGAAAATGGCAGTCAGAAAATAATAATGAAGTAGAAATAAAATTCACAAGACAGTTGTTGATTAGTCAAATTAAAACAGATATGTTATTTTTTTACAAAGCTTGTTACTAAGACTATAAATGGGATAAGATGGCTGGCATCAGTCTTACTGATAAACTAAAGGAGTCTACTATGTGCTTGTAGCTTGCAACATGATTTTTAGAGCAACTGGCAGTGATCAAGTAAGAGCTCTAACACCTAGTAGCTTGATCTTACTTAACTGTGTAGGCCTCCCAACACTTGACTGTTAAATTGGATAGCCAAACCAAAACCTTAACTTCAACCCTAAAACTCCCACCTAGCTCCTAACCAGAGTCCTCACTTCCTAACCCTTAAAGTCCCGTCTTTAACCCTAAAAGTCCCTAATTATTCCCCAATACTAAACCTCACTTTCACTCCTTAACAATGAAACTCCCTTCCTCCTCCCAAAACCTAAATTCCCTTTCCAGTCACTACCTGAATCCTTAATCTACATTCCCACTTTTACCTGCTCATGACTCTCACCCTTACCTTGTGTAAACGCAATGTATTCAAGTAAGGTGTAACAGCTGTTTACCTAAACTAATATTTGAGTTAGAGCATGAGCAACAGGCTGTGCAATTTACCAGATGCCAGAGTCCCTGGCTTTAAGACAGTGGTGTTTGAGCAGCTGGGACTTAGGTGCTTGCAGTAGAATCATGCAGGAGTGGAAAAAGGATGCCAAAATACTATGTGAATCCTAAACTGTATATTTATCACTGCCAGTAATATCTCAGAATGCATAAAATAGAATGAACCCTTGTATAGTTACACCTAAATCTTGGGTTCTATGTTCTCATCTATGATTTTCATAATATTTTGCATTTTTTTGCAGTGAAATCTATTTCGTCAGCTTATATTAGATATGTAACCAACATAATAACTGTAGATTTGCATTTGTTCAGAACATTGTATGAGAGGAAACATATACTGCATATATTTCATGTTATCATGTTATGAAGACTTAACAAGGAAAGCACATATGTAATACCATGCATAATTAGCAGTGTTTATCTACCCATTGTAAACTTATATGGGCATCCCAATTTGACCTAGAGACAGTTCTGCTAAATGACATAATAATCGAACTATCAATAATATCTGCAGTTTTTAATCTGGCATATCTGAAGGCAAAAATGACATTGATTGCATACATCTGGTTAATATTCTAAGGAATTTAATTAGCACAGTCTATACACAGATATATATATATATATATATATATATATATATATATATATATATATATATATATATATATATATATATATATATATATATATCTATATCTATATATATCTATATATATATATATATATATATATATATATATATATATATATATATATATATATATATATATGGGTACCTATTACTTCACCAACAGGTCAAAAGAGCGACACTCACATGTTCGACTCCACATCATTGACACTTCATAACATCGACGTTTCAGGTAAGCGATCTTCCCCCTCACAGGACCCATGGTAGCACTCGTTTCACTATTAAGAAGGTAAGGACAATGCTATCAGGGTAAATTTTGAATCATGACGTAAATCGTACGTGTTATAACAGAGAAACAAATGCTACCATGGGTCCTGTGAGGGGGAAGATCGCTTACCTGAAACGTCGATGTTATGAAGTGTCGATGATGTGGAGTCGAACATGAGTGTCCTTTGACCTGTCGGTAATAATATATATATATATATATATATATATATATATATATATACTAACAAGGTTTAATAGTTTCAAAGTAACCTTTACCAGTTCAAATCATTGACACAAAGCACTTAGTGACTTGCTGATAAACACTCCGTAAGATCTAAATTATGTTTAATGGTTATGGCATTTAGCATCCATTAGCACATTGAGTACTTCATGTTTAAAGTGATGCATTAGGGGTTGGATAAATAGAAGTTTGGAAACACTTCTAATTAGGGTGATTCTGTAAAGACTTTCATTTTACATGTGATTGGTTTGTGCCTTAATAATAAACAGGAAAGACTCACTTGTATATAGCGTGCATCTATTATAAATGATGCTATAGCTCTGCTAGACAAATAAGTGTTGACTCTAATGTCCACATCTAACTTTATAATATTGCACATTTAAAGGTGACGCATTGTTTAATTTACCCAAGTTTGTCTACATTGCATCTTGGATGATATTGTATCAATGTTCAATGTACTTTTTCTCGCCAAACCTCCAGTGAAAATGGGTTCTGTACCAAGCTGGACCTTTATGACTAATAAATTAGAAAGGAATAAATAAATAATTTATGTTTCTTTCTAGTCAGAGGCACCATCTTCAATAAATAGGTTTACTGCTAAAATGTACCGGTGAGGTTTGTAAATACTGTGTTATGTTGGAAATTTAGTTACAGCAGTGTGATTTTTATGTAACTGGTATGATTGTCTGTTTATTTATTTATATTTGTATACCAGGGCAATGCACTAATCTCAATAGACCATTTGCAGGCACAGCCCAGGTGAATAGGATCACATAGGAAATGAACAAAACATGTTTACAGATACAAGAATAAGCTAAAAACATACACACACAAATACACACCCACTCGCGCACGCACACATACACACACACACACACACAAAAACACACGCACACACACACACTTACAGATGCAAGAATATGCTGCAATATTTAGATCAAAAAGCAGCTAACAATGTCAAAACATGAATAAAAAGTGGAATTAAGCTTAGCAGAACTTTATGGATATAAAAGATGTAGCCATAATGATTAAGATGGCTTATGCTACTTATGTTATAGGGAAAGAAGTGTATATTATTATATAGAAAGGTGTGAAGGCATTAAAAGAGGAAAGCAGGAATAGTTGCAAGAAAAGATACCATGGCAGAAGACAAAGAAAAGGTGAGCGAGGCATGCAGATGGAAGAGTAGTGTAAAGGAGAAGTGTGAGAGAGATCAAAGATAAGAGAGAAGTAGGATGTATGAGTAAGGGAATGACAAGATGAGATACGGAAGGACAAAACAGGGGTAAGGAGGTGCGTGAGAGAACTGCAAGGTTCGTGTAACATGATCTTGGAAATGACAGCAGCACTTTGTTGGGGGAAGAGGTGCTCCTTGAATTGTTGTCTGAAGTCTGAGTCCTTTTGGACATTTTGGTTTGACAGAGGAATGGAGTACTGTAGTGTTGGTGCTAGGATGGAGTATGCATGATCAGTGGCAAGAAAGTTGACTTTTTGGAGTTAGTAGAGTGGGTTGAGATTGAGACATACCCCTGAGATTGTATGTGGGGCTTTGGTGAAAAGTTTATGAGTGTGAGGGGACAATGTCTCAGGAGAAAGGGCTTTGTGAATTTGTGATCCTAGTAGGAAGTTGGCTGTCAAATGTACTGGAAGTCATTTTTATCTCTGGCAAGAGTTAGGCAGTGATGTTCGTTATTGGGAGATTTAGTAATCAATGGGCATATTTTATAGAAGATGGTTTGCAAGGTGGTGACATTTTTCTTTAAGGCTGCAGCTATAGTGGATTGATCATATTCAAGCTGATATAAGAGTATGGCAGCTTTGACTGGCTCGGGCAGAAGAGATGATAGCTTGTTCACCTAGAATAGTAATGTGTTTATCTTTCTGCATGTGTTTTGAATGTGTAGCTGGAAGTTAAGAGAATGGCCTAGTCAAATGCCAATGCATCTGAAGGATGTGATAGCTTTTATGGTGGTTTTGTTAACATCTTTAATATTAAGGCAGCTGGGTACTTTGGCTATTTTTTCAGTTAGATCCAAACAGCATTGCTTTTGTTTTTTTGAGGGACTGAGTATGTTTCAGATTGATTAGACACTTGTTGAGGGTTTATAGATCATCCTGGAGCTGAGTTTGTATAACAGATTGGGATTTGTTTGATCTGTGAATGACTATGTCATCTGCATAAAGAACTAGAGGTATCTGAGGGTGATCAGATGGGAGTTAGTTGATAAATATGGAAAATACCAGAGGGAATGCCTTTCATAATAGGAACTGTTTCAGAGGTAGTGGTGCCTACTTTCACCATAAAAGATGTATTGGTGAAAAAGTCTACAAACCAGGTTTTGCATCATTACCAATGCCTATTTCAGTTAATTGGTCAAATATCAAGTTATAGTTAATTAGATCAAAGGCTATTTGAAGGTAAATAATGATGGCTTCTGTCAGCTTGTCTTTCTCTATGTAAGTTCATAGGTTCATAGGTGTTTACTAGGCTAACAACCATAAAAGCATTTTTAAACCTAGCCAGGCATCTCAAGTCTCTGACAAGTTCTGATACCTATGAGAAGTGTAAACAGGGGCTTGGGAGAGGAAACATTTACAAGTAGAGACCAGGCAGATGAACCATTTACAGGCTGCTTGGGTCCATTAGAGATATAGGTGACAAACCAAGGATAAATGTCCTGTTCCTCATCCAATTATCCAAGTTACATTCGAATTGGGTTATGAAGGAACTTTGCTTCTCATGGATGGGGAGCCTGCTCAAGAGAATGCGTAGTCTCTGGGATATACACTTGTCTCTCCAGCAGGTCCTATTTATATCACAGGCAGGATTTAAGTCATTTAAGTAATTCTGGTGCTGCTTGCTTTACAGATATGCAGGAGGTCCATCAGGTTGGCATCTGCCAATGCCTTGTATACCATGCATAGACCTCCCTTCAACAGCCTGTAGAAGGCAGACTACAGGGATAGGGCCTTGAGGAGGCCTGCATAGGTCATGTTACTTATGCCCTGTATTCTTTTAATGAGGAACTTCTGTGGAGATTCCAGTTGTTAGATATGTCTGATTAAGTGTATACCAAAGGGGTCAAGTACACAATAATAGGTCTGATGAATGCTAAATAAAGCAGGACAATGACTTCTTTGGACCTAGATGCCATACCTTTGTTTATAAGTTGCAAAACATAGAATTATTTACTCGCTACTGTAGACACATGATGGTCAAAGTCTAGATTACCATCTATGTCTGTCCCAAATCCCTGACTGCTGGGTTGGATAGGATGTCATCTGTGAGGTAGCAGACAGCTGTTATGGAGCTGCATCTTGACCATAATCCATGTTGCATCCTGGACAGAAGATGGTATTGATGTA
Source organism: Protopterus annectens (assembly GCF_019279795.1). Lineage (NCBI taxonomy): Eukaryota > Metazoa > Chordata > Ceratodontiformes > Protopteridae > Protopterus > Protopterus annectens. The sequence continues at coordinate 486,547,194 of NC_056744.1, forward strand.
AACAAGCAGTAATTTTGCTATAGGTAATTTTTTCTAGTATTTTCCCTAAAATGGGAAGTACTGAGATAGGATAGAATTGCAAAGAAGTAGTTGACTTGGGTAGTTTTGTAATAGGAGTGACTATTGCTGTTTCCCTTATCTGAGGCATAATCTTATTAGTTAAACAGAGGATGAATGTGTGAGTGAGAGGGTGGGAGATGAAGTCCTTACAAAGGTGAATGAACAAAGGGGCAAGGTTATCTGAACTTGGGGACTACAGTATCTCTTTGCATTTGGTCAAATTGTATTTCAGTCTCTTTGTTTTTTATCTTGTTGAAGTAGAATAAGGAAATGTAAAAAGGCGACTGACTGAGGGGGGTGTTAGGTTTGTGTTTTTGATGTGTGACAGGTTGCTAAACTCATTGAGGAAGTCAGTTGCATGAAAGTTTGGATTGGGTGGTATTAGACTCCCCCCCCCCAATTTTTCTACATACCAAACTCCCTCCTATTCTCTCTTAAACACACACAGCTCTCACAACCTCACCTTCACAACCTCAGATCCCATCTGTCTCCAAACTAAAACACCATCCACTCCATTCCCATACACATATAAAATTACAAGCATACATCCATCCCAACACAGGCCCAAATTTTGTATTACCCACTACTCAGCCAAACCACCTATATTCTCCTATCCATGTTCTCTCATTCCAGTTTTCAGTCAACCCTGCCTACGTTTTCAGATTCTGACCTTCTAACAACTAACTTTAATCTAAGGAGATTTGTAAACAAAATCACATAATTTCATGCTATCCTGGCCACCTACTCTCCAGACATAATAGCCATTACTGAAACCTGGTTGAAACCACACATCAAAGACTCAGAAATCACATACAACAATTATAATGTAGTTAGACAAGACAGACTAATTAAAAGAGGTGGTAGTTTAACAGTCATGTTTAAAGACGCCCTAAAAGTAGAAAAACTAGACTGCACATCACCTAATATATCTAATGCAGGAATTCTCATCACTCTGCTACAAATAAATGGCCATAAATCATTAATTATTATTGCTGCCTATCTGCCCCCAGGAAACAATCTCCACAGCATAGAACTAATCCTCTCCTCATCTTCCTCCTTTTTCAGTCAAGAAACTATAGTCTTAAGAGACTTTAACCTGGACTGGCTCTCCTGCTCATCTGACAGTCCTAATCTTCATCAACCTTTTTAATTTTTCCCAAGTTATAGATTGTTCCACTCACACAGATAAACACAATAAAAAAACAATCACAGCTGGTCTGGATATTAACTAATAAGCAAACCTGAGTCACCAATCTGGCTGTCTATTAGCCTTCATGACCATACCCCTATATTTCTACTAAGAAAAAAACTTAAACCCAAGACCCACAATCCTTTTAAATACATCCGCAGCAAAAAACATTTCTCCCCTGACCTATTTAATCAATTACTTCAAAACTGTGACTGATCACCTTTAAAATACCTACAACTAGACCTCACAGTAGAACTCTTTAACAGTAAATTTCTTGAAATCCTAAATAGCCTTGGCACTACCAGAAAAATACATACCAAAGCAAAACAACTCCCATGGCTGTCTCCTGATATTAAACCACTAATTATACAAAGAGACAAAGTCAGAGGCCTATACTTATCCTCCAAAGACAAAACCATGTTTACCACTTACCAACAACTAAGAAACCAAACTAAGACAAAAATAAACCATGATAAAAAAGCCTACTTACAATCCTCCCAACAAAAGTACCTTCAAAACCCACAAAAATTGTGGCATACAATCAACTACCTCCTCAACCCTGGTAGACTCACCACCCCCTCTCCTTCTACATCAAATACCTCTGAACTCATAGTCACACAGTTCAACTCAAACTCTATTAACTATGTCTCCACTCTTCTAAAAAGCCATCAACACGCACCACTCACAATCCTCTCCCCAGTATTTGGCACAACAGAATCCTTCTCTTTTAAACCTATTCGAACATCCTACATAAAAATTCTTCTAAGCAAACTAAAATCCTGCAGCCTTGCTGCTGACCAGCTACTAAATGAGTTCATAAAAATTGCAGCCCCATCCATTGTCTACCCTATCTCAATTCTAATCAATCACTCCATCTCAGAACAATATGTGCCCCACCTCTGGAAAATAGCTCACATCATTCCCCTCCACAAGCGTGGCCCCTCTACAGAAATCGTAACTACCATCTCATAGAAATCCTCCCTCCCATAGCCAAGATCCTTGAGAAATGTATTCAGCAGCAACTCCTACACCACCTTACATCACATAACCTTCTAGCAGATACCTAGCATGGTTTCTGCCCCAAGCATAGTACTAACACTGTCTTAATAGCATTCACAAACATCATTCACCACCTTATGAACTTGGTCAGCTAGTTTCTGCAATTTTCATCGACATGTCAAAAGCGTTTGACACTATCTTCCACCACCTACTACTTAACAACCCTAACATGGTTCTACAGCTATCTATCAAACTAGCAGCAGGCTACTAGATGGGACCACTCTTTCTCCCCTCTACTGACTGTTAACACTGGTGTACCGCAAGGGTCCATACTGGGCAACTTCTTTTCATCATCTTTACTAATAACCTTATGTCTGCAACTCAATTAGCCTCAACCAAACAGTATGCTGATGACACAGCCCTTATCGTATTAGCCCCCTCCTCCCTAGAACTCCAGGATAAGATGCAAAAGCATTCCTAGGAACTGAAGCATTCATTTCTTGCCACCAACTCATTCTTAACCCTAAAAAGATTAAGTTAATTATATTTGCAAACAAATCTAACAAAAGCAACTCTCAACCCCTCTCTATTCTAGCCACAAATGGCACAAAAATTGAGCCAGCTAACCAAGCCAAACTCCTAGGTATCACCATAGATGACAGACTAAAATTTGATATTCATATGTTCCAAACAATCAAAAAAGTCCATGCTAAACGTTGCACTCTCTCTATGGCTAAAATTTATCTAACTCCACAAGCCAGGCTAGCCACTGCTAGATATCACCTTCTATTCACTCTTTTATACTGTTCACAAAATTTCACCAAATTACGCAAAGCCAACCTCCAAAACCTTGAGTCCTGCTACAAACGAATAACTAGGTTTGCCATCAATCTCCCTCATAAAGCTCATCACTGCATTGATTTAAAACAAGTGAACTGGTTCAAACTCCCAAACCTGTTAACAATAAACTAACTCACTCTCACCCACAAAATTATTCAAAACCCACATGACTGCCCTGCAGTTTCATCCGTGGTCCAACTACATGTCAGCAGCAGATCCCTCAGGTACATCAACAGACCAGTGCTCTAAATTACAGTCTCATAACACCCACGGAGACTTTCTCTATTCAAACAAAATAGCTAAGTACTAGAACTCCCTTCCACTAAACATGCAGAGTACTTCCTCCTATCCTCTTTTTAAAGTAAAACTGAAAGAACACCTTATAAACAACTGGCTATGCCCCTATTGCTCTCCTGGATAAGTTGCTCTCCCGGATAACTTTTGTTGCTCAGCACCACCTCACCTATTCTCGTACATACAGACCACTGCTTTTTCTCTCTTCCTGTATTAATATCTGTCTACCCTTTTCTAAAGACATTTCTCTTGTCCCACTTTTGCATTTCTTTTGTCTACCCTCTTCTACTCACGAAAATTCATTCTCAGAAATGTATCTAGTTACAAGCTATCTACCTTTTCTATTTCTTACTCAGTCTGTGTTTTTTAATTTCCTCTGAGTTACACGTGTAAATTATTAGCTAGTTTTACTTAATGTACATATAGACTATATACACTTTAATGTCAAATACTATAATTGATGTACTGTACTGCTTGAAATTGACTAATATGTATTGATTCATGTTGTTTTAGTCTACTGTCTAAATTGTATTGTATGTGGGGAGCTTTTCTCCTCAGGTCTCCACTGAAGACGGGCTCCCAGCCCATTCGGACATTACCCGGTAAACAATTGTAAAATAAATAAAAAAATAAATAAAATTAGAATGGTTCAGGGGAGTGGAGTTGTGTTGCACTTGTTGACCTGTCAAGAGACTGATTTTTCTTCAGAATCTTTTAGGTATGGATAAAGATGAGATTTGCTTGTATTGTTAGTGGGTATGTTGTGTCTATGGATGGATTGTTTGGCTAGGTTGGATAGTAAGTTATATTTGGATTGGAAATCTATGGAGAGGCTGCATTTACAATTGTGCCATGCTTCATCACATAATCTGAGGAGGTATTTGAGTTCATTAAATACGCAGTCATGTTTATAAAGTGAAAATAGCCTTTGCACTTTTTCTTCTCTTTCGGCTGTTCCCATTAGGGGTCACCACAGCGGATCATCTGTTTCCATTTCTTCCTGTCCTCTGCATATTGCTCTGTCACACCAACCACCTGCATGTCCTCTCTCACCACATCCATAAACCTTATCTTGGGCCTTCCTCTTTTCCTCTTACCTGGCAGCTCCATCCTTAACATCCTTTTCCCAATATACCCAGCACCCCTTCTCAGCACATGTCCAAACCAATGCAATCTCGCCTCTCTGACTTTGTCTCCAAACTGTCCAACCTGAGTTGACCCTCTAATATACTGATTTCTAATCCTGTCCATTTTTGTCACACCCAGTGCAAATCTTAACATCGTTAACTCTGCCACTTCCAGCTCTGACTCCTGCCTTTTTGTCAATGCCACAGTCTCCAACCCATACAACATAGCTGGTCTCACTACCCTCTTGTATACCTTCCCTTTCACTCTTACTGCTACCTGTCTGTCACAAATCACTCCTGACACTCTTCTCCACCCATTCCACCCTACCTATAATCTCTTCTTCACCTCTCTTCCACACTCACCATTACTCTGAACTGTTGATCCCAAGTACATAAACTCATCCATTTTTGCCAACTCTACTCCCTGCATCCTCACCATTCCTCTATCTTCACTCTCATTCACACACACATATTCTATCTTAGTCCTGCTGACCTTAATTCCTCACCTCTCTAGAGCATATCTCCACCTCTCCAGGGTCTCCTCAACCCGGTCCCTACTCTCACTACAGATCACAATGTCATCTGCAAACATCATAGTCCATGGGGCTTCCTGTCTGATCTTGTCTGTCAACCTGTCCATCACCATTGCAAATAAGAAAGGGCTCAGAGCTGATCATTGATGTAATCCCACCTCCACCTTAAACACATCTGTCAATCCCACTGCAGACTTCACCATGGTCAAACTACCTTCATACATATCCTGTACCACTCTTACATACTTCTCTGCCACTCCTGACTTCCTCATACAGTACCACAACTCCACACTAGGCACCCTATTATATGCTTTCTCCAAGTCCACAAAGACACAATGCAACTCCTTCTGACCTTCTCTATATTTCTCCATCAACACTCTCATAGCAAATATTGCATCTGTAGTGCTCCTTCCCAGCATGAAACCATACTGCTGATCACTAATCATCACCTCCCTTCTTAAGCTAGCTTCCACTACTCTTTCTCATAACTTCAAGCTGTGACTGATCAGTTTTATCCTTCTGTAGTTACTACAGCTCTGCACATCACCCTTATTCTTAAAAATCGGTACCAAAACACTTTTTGTCCACTTCTCAGGCATACTCTGACTTTCCAAGATTTTATTAAACAACCTGGTTAAAAACTCCACTGCCATATCTCCTAAGCACCTCCATGCTTCCACTGGTATGTCATCTGGACCAACAGCCTTTCCATTCTTCATCTTCTTCATAGCTGTCTATACTTCCTCCTTGCTAATCTGTTTCACTTCCTGATTCACTAATCCCCACATCATCCAACCTGCTCTCTCTCTCATTCTCTTCATTCATCACCCCCTCAAAGTACTCTTTCCATCTGCTCAACATACTCTCCTCACTGAGTACATTTCCCTCACTATCCTTTATCACCCGTACCTGCTGCACATCTTTCCCAGCTCAGTCCCTCTGTCTAGCCAATCAGTACAGGTCCTTTTCTCCCTCTTTAGTGTCCAACCTTTTATACAACTCACCATATGCCTTATCCTTAGCTATCGCCACCTCTCTCATTGCCATGCACCTCATCTCCTTATACTGCTGTCTATTTTCTTCATCTCTCTGACAATCCCACTTCTTTTTTGCCAACCTCTTTCTCTGTATACTCTCCTGTACTTCCTCATTCCACTACCATGTCTTCTTGTCATCCTTCTTCTGTCCAGATGTCACACCAAGCACCATTCTAGCCATCTCCCTTACTAGCTCTGCTGTAGTTACCCAGCTATTTGGTAACTCTTCACTGCCCCCCAGTGCTTGTTTCAATTCTTCCCTGAACTCCACCTCACAATCACCCTTTTTCGACCTCCACCATTTGATCCTTGGCACTGCTCTCACATTTGTCCTCCTCTTCTTGATCACCAGTGTCATCCTACAGACCACCATTCTATGCTGCTAACTACACTTTCCCCTATCACCACTTTACATGTTCCAATCTTGTTCAGACTGGCCCTCCTGCATAGGATATAATCCACCTTCAAAATAGCCTTTGTACTAAGGGAAATAATTTCAAAGAATAAAAGCAGGCAGAGACAAGGCTCCAGTTTCTTCAGCTGATTTATTACAAGACATACAAGCACTTTCACCACAAGGCTTCTTCAGGTGTATAAAAAGCAACACTCAACACACCCATTCTTATACTAAGCATTAGCTAGTCACATGATTAAAAAGAGAAAACTCTTAAAGGCACAAAGAACAACTGTATTCAGCCCACAATAAAATGCATGGTAAAATATATAAAAACTTAATTGCAAAAACCACATTTCATAAAAGCAATATTACAAAAAAATGCATATTACAAATACATATAAACCACATAAATATAATATATTCTACCTACGTAATGGTCTATTTTTCAGGATGAGTCTCAATGGTACATGGTCATTAAGACCATGTCCTGTGTTAGCTCTTAATCTCACAATCCATTTAGCCTCCAGTTTCTCAGTTTTGAACTCTGGTGTCACCACCCCTCAAGTTCTCATAACATTTGCCTAATACCATAAACGTAAAGGTGTGTTGATCATTCGTGTCTTTTATGTGTTTTGCTAAAGCATTGAACACACTACCCTTCTTAATATGGTATAGGTGTTCCCTGTTCTAGAGGCCCTGTAAGCTTGATTCTGTGCAACATTCCGAAAAATGTATTGAGGGTACATGCTGTCTTTTCTTAGTAAGCTGTTCACATGACATCCCTTCCTAAACATTTTAGTGCTCAGTGCACCATTAAGTTCTTGTATAATAGAGACATCTAGAAAGCTAACTTCAGTATATGAACAGTTCATGGTGAATTTAAGAAAATGTGTTGAAGCATTGATATAATCTACAAACATCATTAGCTGTTCTATAGACCCCCCCCCCCATAAAAGGAAGAGGTCATCTACAAACCTGCGAAAAAATAATATATCATCTATAAAGTCACCCACGACCAAATTATCTTGTTCCCATTTGGACATTACAGCATTCACATAACTGTTAGCACATGATGTTCCCATGGCTACCCCGTTGCATTGCCAGTAGACCTTGTCCCTGAACATGAACACATTATTCTCCAGTACCAGACCTAATAGTAACCGTATTAGGTCCACCATATCGCTATGGCCTCTAGATTGAATGCTAGAGAAATAGATTTTATGGAACAACTAGACAAGATAAACATAGAACTAACATAGAGGGGCTATGACCAGAAAATTTTCAATCAAAGTATCAGGACAGTGAGAAACTCTAGACACAGTAGAGCCAGGCCCTATTTCTCTGAACAGGTAGAGGGTGATATATGCAATGGGGGTCAACAGAAACAAATCTTACAACCACTTAAAATGTGTTTTAGCTATTCTAGAAATATAAGATTCTACACAGACATCATAGGCAAGCATTGGAATATCTTGACATCTGATAAACAAGTTAGCAACCTGATAGGAACACATCCACAGTTTACTTTCAAAAATAAGAAGTTGCTAAGGCGACGACTTTGCAATCCCAGAGACCAAATCAGGACTGAGGATACACCAGGGACTAAACAGTGCACTAGATGCCAGTTCTGTAAATTTATAAATCAAGATATGGAGTTTCTACATCCAGACACTGGTGTAACTTACATACTAAGAACCAGTGCAAGGTGTGATACTTCACATGTGGTTTACCTTGCTACTTGCAAAGTATGCAGTAAATTCTATGTGGGAAAGACAGATAGACTATTAAGGGATAGGATCAGGGAACACCTATACCATATTAAGAAGGGTAGTGTGTTCGATGCTTTACCAAAACACATTAAAGGCACGAATGATCAACACACCTTTACATTTATGGTATTCGGTAAATGTTATGAGAACTTGAGGGGTGATGACACCAGAGTTCAAACTGAGAACCTGGAGGCTAAATGGATTGTGAGATTAAGAGCTAACACAGGACATGGTCTTAATGACCATGTACCATTGAGACCCATCCTGAAAAATAGACCATTACGTAGGTAGAATCTGTTACATTTATGTGGTTTATGTGTATTTGTAATATGCATTTTTTGTAATATTGCTTTTATGAAGTGTGGTTTTTGCAATGAAGTTTTTATATATTTTACCATGCATTTTATTGTGGGCTGAATACAATTGTTCTTTGTGCCTTTAAGAGTTTTCTCTTTTCAATCATGTGACTAGCTAATGCTTAGTATAAGAATGGGTGTGTTGAGTGTTGCTTTTTATACACCTGAAAAAGTCTTGTGGTGAAAGTGCTTGTGTGTCTTGTAATAAATCAGCTGAAGAAACTGGAGCCTTGCCTCTGCCTGCTTTTATTCTTTGGATTTGTTTTGTGTTTTTGCAGAGGTACTTGGTTACTGCTGGAATTATATTTTGCTTTGCTTATTTAAGGGAAATAATTTGTTTTTCAAGTGGTAAGGTTGTTAGCTGCTTCACTGATGTATTTTATGGCAAGTACGTGAGACCAATCAAGGGTGGCAAGGTGTTTTTTAAGATTAATGATATTCTGAATGGCATTAGGTCTGAACATGATGAGTTTAGGTTTATATTTTAATGTTAGATTATGTACTAAGAAAGTTATGGGACAGTGATCACTTAAGAAGGGTGCATGTATGGTAAGGTTTGATGTCACTATAGGATTATTAGTTACTACAAGATCAAGTAAGGTGTGCCTGTTGAATTGAAGGTTTGGTCTAGTGGAGTCAGAGTTGATTTGAGTAAGACTTAATCTGGTCAGGAGTTCTGACACATCAGTGTTTTTTGGAACTAAGTTATTAAAGCTGAAGTCTCCAAGAATGATTAGATTATAGGTTTGGGGAGCTTTTGCATATATATGCTGGGTGAGGGTATTGACATTTGGTAGTAACATTGGTGGAGTTAGGTATGCACTCACTATAAAAAAAGGGGGTTTGTTTGTTTGTTGGGACTTTTAAAGGGCTACAGTTAGGATACAATTCTGAGTTGCTGTTAGCTTGTTCAGTGATTGTGGCATTAAGGTTGTCACCCCCCAGATTTTTTGTCTGGTCTGTAATCTTGCAGGCATGAACAGTTTGGTTTGAGGTGGTGAAGACTATTGTCACATTTCAGCCACATTTTAGTAATAGCTATAGTGTCAGTATTATGTTGTATGGTAAAGGCATTGATTTGGCGAATTTTGTTCTTGATACTGTGGGCATTAAAGAGGGAGCAGGTAATATGATAATGATTGTTGTTTTGAGTTGAGGCATTATTGTTACGTGGTCCTGGACTGGGCTCAATGTTGCCTCTTAGCAGAAGTATAAAGACAATGGGATTGAATTTGCTTAGTGCTTTTGGAATGTGTAGTTTTGGGTATAACTGGGGTTTTATACCAAAATGACAGATGCTGAGGTACTACAACCCTAACATGTTTGATGTATGTGAGTTGGGTGCTGCCATGGATGTGTTGTCATGTAAATAATGTTTAATGGGGTAGGGATGGGTAGTATGTGTGCAGGTATTGATGGAGTCTGATATATGGAGGCAGTGGCAGCCAGGTAATTGCTATAGCAATAACCCACGCCTGGGTGTGGGTAATGCTAAATTTACCCACGGTTGGCATGGTTTGGTCCCGAGGCGGCCGAGGGACCAAACAAAGCCAACCATGGGTAAATTAGCATTACCACCCAGAAGTGGTTATTGCTATTATACCATGACATTATTTAAGAAAAGAAACTATTACTTTTCTTAAATAATGGCATAGTATAATGCCTGTTTACTGCCCTTCCGCAGATGTCTGGCATCCACGGCAGTTCTGATGTACTGCGCGCCTGCGCGGTACATCAGAGCTGTGGGCAAAAGCAACGGAGAAAGCAAGATCTCCGTTGCTTTTGTGTTCGCTATGTTAAATGAGTTTAACATGGCGAGACAGTTTAAAATAAGCAGCGGACATCTCCGTTGCTTATTTTAAACTGTCTCGCTATGTTAAACTCATTTAACATAAAACATAAAAAGCAACGGAGATCTTGCTTTCTCTGTTGCTTTTTAAACACTGTTTCGCTATGTTAAATGGGTTTAACATAGCGAGACAGCTTTAAAATAAGCAACGGTGATCTCCGTTGCTTATTTTAAAGCTGTCTTGCTATGTTAAACCCATTTAACATAGCGAACAATCTTAAAATCGAGTTATACTAATGGAAAAAAGTCTGGGCGACCGGACCTTTTTCCATTAGTATAACTCGATTTACAATGGGCACGCTGGCCAATCAGCGTGCACGTTTTGGGGGGATCATGGTATAATATGGGTTTTTGTGTGAGGATTAGAAAAAACCCTAATATTTCAAACAGAGCATGTAAATATATGTGCAATAAACAAATTCAAAAACACAGGGAAGTATAATTTTAAATGCAGTTGTTAAGGAGATATATTTTCTATAAAGGAGAAACATACATGCAAATGTCATATAGCTTAACCTGGGCAATAAATTATAATGCAATGTGAATATCTTTATTTATGCACATATTTATTTACTTTTACTGTTGAGGAAATATTTGCATTATCTATCTATTATGGATGGCACAGTGGTGCAGCAGTAGCATTGTCACCTCACAGCAAGAGGTTCTCCAGTTTGATGCTCCATTGGAGTGCCTTCTGTGTGGAGTCTGCATGTACTCCCTGCATTTGTGTGGGTTTTCTCCGGATGCTACATGCATCTGGAGGTTTTTCTCCCTGGGCCTCCACTGAAAATTGGCTTCATTCCAAGTTGGACTTTCCCGGTAAACTAATGTAAAATAATTATCTATCTATACACATTAACTAGATGAGTGAATTGGTTCTTCTTGGACCATTTTCAGCTGTGACCTCATGAACTGGGCAAACAAAGGCAAGGGCAAGGGCAATATGTACATAACAAGGTATGTACTGTATACATATGGACAGTTTTATGCAGGAAATTAATTGTCATGTATTTAAGAAGTGGGACTAGACTAAAATATCAAGAGAAAGCCCATGCAAAAAAGAGAAGGGGATGTAAAACTCTACAGGGACAGTAAGAAGAAGTTGCATTGTTCCCTGCACCCATCCAGTATGTAGAAAAGAGTTTTCCACTAGACTACCATGGTACTTAAGAATCTTACAATAATGCCTTATCACTCAGTAGTATCATGTTGAAAGTCTTATCCATACATACTTTAGAAATAGCATATCACCTTTATCTGCTAGGTGTGGAATCTGAATGCACTGGGCTACAAAGCATGAACACTGGAGGGACAGCTAGCCTAGCTCCATCCTGATGGCTGCTTAGAATCAGGACATCTGAGAAAGAATGTCAGTAAAGAAGGAAAAATTTATTTAAAAAAAAAAAGAAGGAAGAAAAATGCAAAGATGGGTGTTTGGGAAGCAGCTGAATGTATAGACTGTTAAATATAATGCAACTATATAATACAACTGTTTAAGGGATATATGATAAGTATTTTCTGGAAAAAAAAATGTCTACTTAGTCGAACAATATGTCAGCTTATGACATGTACCCACAGGCATGTAAACACATATGTAAATGTAGTATTGCACTACGAAAATATAGTATTTATTATAACTTGTTTATACATTTCATTATGTAAGTTATAGTCTGCTTTGTTTATGAATTGCATTATGTTTGTAACTGTAAATGTTGCTGCTGTGACCAGTTCATTTACCTGATTATAAAAATAGATAAATGCAACTGAGAAAAACAGTTTTGGAGAAACAAAAGTGAGGATTTTTTAAGACAACTTTGAAAAATATTGAAAGTCATAGCAGGAGTGTTTGAGGGTATTACATAATGAAAACACATAGTAGTGGATCAATAGGAAATAACAGAAGGGTTGCAAAAAGAAGCAAAGACCAGGCATACAAACACAGCAAGTTGGCAGAATCTAGTAACATATCTTCAGACATTTCAAGTGCTGGAAATAGAAGTCAAGAAACCACAATACCAAGTACCACACAGATAGTACCAGAACGTGCCCTGAAAGATTACTTAAAAATGTTTGCCAGCTACTGCTCTTCCTAAACAGAAATGACTGAATAAACTGGACACTCAGGCTTTTAAGGAATCAGGTTGAAATGGAAATATTAAAGCAATCCTATGCAAATCACATGCCTATTGTAACAAGGAATGGCTCCTTATATTATTTGATGGGCAGAAATTGAGTTGAGGAAATGCAAATAAAGCTGGAAGACTTCATGGCTAACTTAAAGAAAAGAGGGAGGTATATGAAGGTGTTAATGAAGTCATAAGAATACACAAACTGAATTCCTCTCTGATAAGTTTCTTTTGTATTGGAGATGGAAGAGTGTTTTATTAAGCTAATCACTAGTGTAGCAGGCCTTTGTTCACTGAGAACTGGACCAAACATATAAAGGACATATGCTACGGTGAGAATGAAACTGGAGTGACAGTCTATGCAGGTAACTGATAAGTCAGATCTAGTCACAAACATATTCCCTTGAAACCAAAAGAAACTAAGAAAAAGTGGTTTGATAAACAGCTGACGACAGAGTATTAAAACTGTTCAGGTCAGGATCAAAAGCAAAAAAAAAAAAAAAAAACAAAAACAAGAAAAAAATGGAATTGAAAGGAGGAGACAGCATAAGTGGCCCAGAGGCCAGAGTTAAGACCTAGACAATAAAAACAGTGATAGAAGAAATCCAACAGCTAAACAAAGCAGTAGTAGAAGAGTGAATAAAGTTAGGAAAAGCATAGAGGAAGGGAATATGGGCAGAAATAACTGTAGACAGTGGAGCAGGACTGTACAAAGAGGATGTGGCACAAGATGGGATAAAGCAGCAAACAGCTGTCTAGATGAAAGGAACTGCTGAATATCAAAAGACAATAATAGAGAAACACTGAAAATGGAGGCAACAGGAGACTACCATGGGCATCACCATCATGACAGTATCATGGGCAGAGTCATCAGGAGAGATCCACAAGCACACCCATCAGGAGAGTACTACAGCCACAGCATTAGGAGAGTATCACCAGTATAGCCATCAGGCCAGTGCACAGGACATAGCCATCAGGAGAGCACCATGTATTTTGGGAATCACTACGGAATACCAAAATTCCATACTCCTGAGACTCTGAATCCCAAGGAGCAGAATCTCGAGATTGCGGAATCTTGAAACTTGCAAAAAAAAAAAAAAGCAAAACATGTATGAAGGGGGGTAAGCCCCCCCTGCACCCCCATACCCCCTGCAACTTAAATATACCAACTCAAGATCGTACTACAGTGGAGTGAATGGCAAAGTTCCTGTTCTGCACTGTACCGCAATCCCCATTCACTATGTTCGAGAATACGCAGTCTCAGGATTCTGGTCCTCAGAATTCAGAATTTCAGGGTTGTGGAATTTCAGTATTCCATAGTGATCCCATTTATTGATATAAAGAGAGTATTGCAGCCACAGCTATCAGGGGAGTACACAGTATATAGCCATCAGGAAAGTACTTGGGGCATAGCCATTGGGAGTACTGTGTCTATCGATATAAGGAAAGTATCACACCTAAGCCATCATGAGAGTACCACAGGCATAGGGATCAGGAGAGTATTACAGCCATAGCCATTGCAAGAGTACATGGACATAGACATCAGGAGAGGACCACAGGCACAGATACCAGAAGATTTCCAAAGGTACAGCCATCAGGAGAGTCTCACGAGTGTAGCCATCATCACAAATCATGGACAAAAAAGTGCCTTATATAACAGAACTGGGATAAATGACCATAGTGATCTAGGCAAAAATGGACAAGGAATCGTTTTTTTAAGCCTTCCCTAGATGGCTAAGGAAATGGAGAATGTCATTGCTTTCTGTACAAAACAGAGGTGATTAAAGGGAAAGTTTACTTTGCAATGCATACATTAAAATATGAAGGTACCTGTGTACTGTTAAGCTGCACTAAACTAATCAGTGCAGCAGTTTAAAAACTGACAATATTTTTTTCTTTAATACAATGATTCTTTTTCTGCTTTGGAGGCAAGAAAAACAGTTTGGTAGATAATATGCTCTGTATGACATCACAAATGGAGAGAAAAGACCTTGGGATGGTTCTGAAACAATGCACAATAATGGTAAGTTCCTCATAGCTAGATTAGATGTGTGACTGCATTTCAGGTGAAATTCACAGTAAACTCTGAAAAAAGTGAAAATAAATTTAGCAAGAAAGGCTTGTCAAGACAATATACTAGAAAACAAAGTTATCTAAGGAGTGGAACAAGAAGTTAATGATGTAACAGGAGGAAGTGATACTATTGGAGGGCTGGAAGGAAAGAGAGAGAGAGAGTGTAAGAAATGAGCTAACTGACCATCTGCCCAAAATAAAATGCATCATATATTCAGCAAAAGAAAAAGTGCCCTTGTACCAAACTTTGAAACTCATATTCTTGATATTTATATAATTTCTGTTTAACTCATATACAATATAATTTGTGCAATTTATATCATTTGTATAAAATTTGATGAATTAATAATAAAAAAGAAGTGATCGGTAACTCAGACATGCTATCATGGTGAGTATTAAGGTATTCTTTTAAAAGACTTTCAAGTTTACCATGCTTAATCAATTTCAATGTTTATTTAGCCTCACTAATATAATAAATATTGTAGAAGCACCCAAGAGCATATACTACCTGGTCAGAATCATTGGAAAATCTTTCAGCACTTCTACAGGCACTCTTATCCGCAGCATTTGAAAGATGACTGCACATTGTCCTCAACTTATCCTTTTACAATTTTCTCTTTTCCCACTCTTCCTTCTGTACATTCTTCCTTAACCATGAACCATTATATGTACCCTTTCTTTTCTCTTATATCATATTCATACATTATAGCTTTACTATTTTAATACTGTATCTGTTCTTATTTTTCCATTATTGGACTTATCACATCTGGTTATGCATACATATTTTATTGTAGCTTTCATCTCCTACCTTTTGTGTAGCTACAACTTGTAATTAACCTTGCTGTACTTTATGTATACTAAAAACATTTTTTCACAACTGCATTATATTTCTTCCAGCTCCACAGACCTTGTTGCCATTTATCTACTGTAACCGTTCCACATTCTTCTTGCATTTCTCCCACAACTGCTATGGAAACATACCCGACCCAGTGAGGTTAACCTAGGCAACATGTATTAAATAACAAATAATGCATCTGTTCTGACATATTTGTGTCCTCACCTATCAAAATATGCCTTACCAAGCTTCTTTTAAAAATGTCTTATTTTCACTAGATAGTTCTATGCATCACCCCATAAGGGAAATTTAATGAAGGGTCAGATTTTCAAAGAGTCGCTCTGAGTGTAAATCTGCCATGATTCTGATAAACTCTTTCCCTCAGTGTAAATGACCTGTTTCAGTGTAAGTCCTATCTATACATAGGCTTATACCAGTCAGATTCCAAAAGACCTGCTCTCTGCCTGTTCTCAGTGGAAGTGAGCCCAAGATGTTCAGGATGGTGGCTTGTGCTATGCACCAGAGGTTTTTCCATATAGTTAGAACTTTTTATTTGCACTATCATATGACATTATTTGCATATACTCTGTTTTATTGTGTGCAACATGCCTGATAAAACTAAATCTATTGATTTCCAAATAATCTGGAAACTTCTGAAGTTGTTAGGTACCTCCTTTATGCAAAAATATCAAATCATCTGTGAGCAAAAATGACTTATATACATGCTTAAAAAGCTTGTTGCTATTAATATTTTTGTTTCTGTAGTATAGCTTGTATAACTGCGTGCAAAAGAGGCACACATAGCTGCAGCAATAAGTTGGTGACAAATCAGATTATTAAACACAACAATTAATATTATTATTATTATTCAAACAAAACTGAGTTCTGCAATGTATGCCTTCATGGGAAACTCCTGAAGAAACATTGACATAGATACCAAACTATCTTTATGTTTAATATTTGTATTGAGGTTCCAGACATAAAGAGCTGTCAAATAGATATCACTTTGCCACTCTACATCTCCAAGCTTCAACAAGATATCAGAAAAATCCTAGAATTTATAAACTCAAATGCTATGGAACAACTTGTTACCACTCCCACAAGAGGGGAAAACATACTGGACCTGATCATCACCAACATGGGGGCTCTATGCTCCAGACCAGAAGTGTATCCCTCACTGGTAAGATCAGATCATAAACTAATCTCACTAGATATTCACATCCCGACCCCCACCCCCTGCCCAGATAACCACAGTGAAAAACTTCTCTAAAGCAAATTTCACACTCCTTAAAACCAAGGTGGAATCCTTCAAGGCCCCTGGGCCTGTGGAAAATACGGCCCAGACCGCAGAATCCTTTATAAACGCATTCTATGAACACCTTCAGGAATGCATGGATCATGCAATCCCAAATAAAACCAAGACCCAATCCTCCACAGGCAGGCGTCCTGTCTGGTGGACCCCAGCCATAAACAAACTATACAATAGAAGGAGGAAGCTACTACATGATAGAGCAAAATCCCAAAAAGGGAAGGCATTTCAGATCAGTATTAGCAAAACACTATGGGCACTCATAAAATCGTCTAAGGCCAGCTTCAAGAGAAAAATTGCACAGGACACTAAGGATAATCACAAGGCTTTCTTTAGTTATGTTAGGAACCTGGGTGGGAATTCCCAGATATGCTCAGAATTAGTCCAAAATGGCAAAAAATACACCGAACCCACAGACATTGCCAACATCCTAGCTGACAGGTTCAGCACACCCCCCCCACCCCACCAAAAGGGCAAATATCTATCTCAGCAGAGTGCTGCCCCCTGACATCTCAGATGCTCAGGTAAGAACCGCCTGCTCCAAAGCAAAAAACACAGCATCAATGGGTCCAGATGGTGTCCCGTGCTGCATCCTACATGTACTCCAAGAAGAGCTAAACTCAAACATAAACCTACTGTTCAATCTCAGCCTTACTAAAGGATATGTACCCAAAGAGTGGCATACAGCAACAGTGGTCCCTCTCCACAAAGGTGGTGCCTCAATGGATCCTGGAAACTATCGCCCCATAAGCCTGACTAGCTTGGTCTGCAAAGCAATGGAAAGGATCATCATAGACCTCATAAATAAAGATATTGGGGACCTACAGACACTGGATCCTACCCAGTTCGGCTTTGTTAAGGGCAGATCCTGCCTCTTAAACCTGGTTGATTTCTTTGAAACAGTGACCAAGGCCATTGACGAGGGGAAGGTGGTCCACACAGCCTGCCTGGACCTCGCAAAAGCCTTCGATACAATACCCCACTTGGGCATTATAGATAAGCTCACCAGCTTAAATATAAAACCTTGTGTCACTAGATGGGTTTCAAACTGGCTCAAGGACAGAACCCACATGGTTAGAATTGCTGGAGCCATGTCAGACTCCAAACCAGTTACAAGTGGCGTCCCACAAGGTTCAGTTCTGGGACCTCTCTTGTTCGGTATATATTTCTCTGTGGCACAGGCCAACAGGGAAGGACTGTGGCTGACCAAGTTCGCAGATGACTGCAAACTAGGCACCATAATCGACTCTCCAGCCGGCACAAACATCCTACAAAAGGGCCTCATAGAAACAGACAACTGGTGCCAGAGCCATGGCCTCAAGTTAAATGCCAAAAAGTGTATAGTCATCCCCTTTGGCAAAAACAAAGTGCCCACAAATTACCACATATGTGGTAATCCATTAAGTACAGAAGAACTAATTAGGGACCTGGGGACTCAAGTTAATAGCAATCTCTCGTTTGGAAACCACGTGGCCAAAGTGGTTAGAAAAACATTTTATATATCCCACCTAATCATGAAGGGATTCACATCTAGATCAGGAGAGGTCATCGTGCCTCTTTACTCATCCCTCATCAGGCCCATAATTGAGTACAATGCCCCTTTTAGGATGTACCTTACCAGACACCTGCAGCAACTGGAAAGACCCCAAAAGTACCTCACCAAGAGGATCAAAGGGCTCAAACAAATGCCATATGCTGCCCGGTTAAAGAAACTCCAGCTCTACTCAGTGTCATACCGCCTGCTCAGAGGCGATCTGTGCCTGACGTATAAAGCCATGTCCAACCCGGAATTAATGGACATGCTGCACCTCTGAAAATCCAAATCCCATTGAGCTACGCACTCGAGAGACTTGAACCTCAGCACTGAAATAAATAGGACATGCTGGAGGAACAGATTCATAACCCAGAGGCTCCCTTCACTCTGGAATAAAATCCCAGTCCAGGTTAGGCAGAGTCCCTCATTGACTCTCTTCAAGAGGAATCTTGATGAGTGGATGGGAGATCGTATGTTTACCCCGGGTATCACTTCTGTGTCACTGTTAGACAGAGGCACAGTATGCAAACCTCAAAAAAGGGCATAGCAAAGTTCATTTAAAATGGGTGGCGAAAGCCAAACACACTCTGGCTAGGCTTATAAATTCCCTAGGGCAGATAGCCTACTATGAACCTATGAACCTATGAACCTATGAAAAATCTCTATCATGACATGACAATAAAATTACTTGATTCATCAAATATTTATGAATTATACAAATGATATTCTGAAAAGGCTGCCACAATCTGGCACTAAACTGCAGCACAGGAGATTAGAAATATTTTTGTGAATTTTAAAAATGATGTAGAAATAAAACATTTCCCAAAACAATTTTTATTTATATCTTTCTCTAAGAGCAACTGCAAATGACACTTGTTATTGTCTATTTTTAAAATTTAAAGTGTATTATTCATACACTTGGTTATCTGCCACTATAAAAGCATTAGTATCATGTAAATGTCATTCTCACAGATAAAATAGTCTTGCAATTTAAAGAGACAAAATGTTCCCATTATTAGCTTGGCAAGTCACAGCCTTTCTTATTTAATAACAGCTTCAAAACATCCCAGCCATATTTTGCCAGTATATATTGTTTATTTTTACTTATTTTATATTTCAAAAATAACATTTACATATCATAAAGGATATGGATGAAAATATCTTAGTGCTTCCATTATTAGAAGCAGGTATAAATGTACTCAGGTTTGACATTATCTAAATCTAAAGACATATAAACATTACCAAGATTATCATCATGAATTAAAAACTGCTTATCCTCATCTAAGCACACATCACTATTGCACAAATCATTCCTATTGCAGACATAAAAATCATAAGCATTCTTAATGTCTAAATATCTACTAGTTGTTAACATGTGGCGCAGAGTGAATGTGTATTTTCATTTATTAAAGTCAAATCATTGTTACGGAGAAAAAGAAATGTAGGCTACGATTAAGATCCTACATTTCAATTTCATTGTGTTTAAAACCAGATATCTAATTTAGATGATGTTAACACTAAAATTTAAGAAATATTTTTTTCTTCTATTTGCACATTTAAAGAAAACGTTATTAATGCAGAATTAGCAAATGAAATAAGATGAATGTGTGTTAGTTGTCCAGTAACAACTGAAATACATATGAAAAAAATCTTTATTTGTTCCAGACAATATTCCTGTGATTATGATTTCAAATGTATCAATAAGCATAACTGGTATTTTACAAATTATTTTTAATAGACTGGCTGAAATTCATTTTGCCTTTGCATGACTGAACAGTTAAAACATCTTAAACAGGTACAAAGGTAATTTACAAAATGAAAAACTGGTATATAACATTTGACTTATTATGAAAAATGTAAATAAAATGCAACTTTAAACACTACACTACAGATATTATTATGGAAAATTAATTCTGGCAAATGATTTACAAAGTGAAACATTTCAATTTGCTTCACATATTGATATTTATGTGTGCAATAAGACTTACCAAAATAATAATGCAACACTATGTATCAATCATAACAGATGCATTTAAGAAAATAATTTATCAATCAAAGTATACTAGTTATTTTTATAGATTTCTTATTTACATTTGTTTTTTAAATAGATTGGTGCTTAAAACAAACAAACAAAACTACATATTTGGGTGGATAAGAAAGTATGCAATCCTAATTTCAGGGAGTCAGTATTCTTAGAAAGCTTATGGAATGGAACTCTGTAGTCATGAAATTATAAACTTATATCCAAAGTACTGTTGTCACCCTGAAGTTTATACGCATTGATATCAGAAGCCTACATATTGTCAATAATATCAGAAAATATACCTTTTTTGAGCATATTTTCAGATCCTCATTCATTTATTCAGTCATTTTCTTTTGTCAACCTATATAGAGCACTGAACCATATGGATTATTTTCAGGCTAAGCCAGGGAGGATGCAACAAATTCAGTTTGATAAACAACAACTGGATTATAAGCAAAGCCATTGTCAAAAACAGAAGAATTAGTAGAGTGAATGGATTAGGCATGATGACATTAACTGACACCTTGCACAGCTGCTTGGTAAAAGAAATGACATAGAGGTAAACATTTTAACAAATGTAGAAATAGCTGAGCAAAAGTATCAGAAGAGATTCTGAGATGGGCAACCACAAGAAAAGCAAGGATACAGGTGAACCTGAATGCCCAGAGAAGGAGACATATGTGGGTTGTGAAATCAGGCAACACAAGTATCCTAGCCAGAGGGCAGAAGATGGATGAGAAATTCAGGAATCATGGAGGGAAAAAAGGCAAGTAATTGATGTCATAAGGAATGGGGGTGGGGGAGGGAGAGAGAAAATTATATGTTCAAGGAAAGAATGGAAAGGAGTACATGTGATCCAGTGGACGAATGCAGACAAGCAGAGAGCAGCAAGATTGACAGCAGAACATGCCAAGCACAGAAAGTTCCCAAGAATGGAGATACCTTGTTTATTACAGGGTGTACATTGGAAAGAAAGATGAAAGGGGAAGAGAAGAGGGTGACTGAAGTATTGATTTTAAGGTATTAACAGTAAAAGTCCAGACCTGATGAAGAGAGAGAAGGCAGAACTGACTTTTAGTAGGGAATATATCTAAACAGGCATACTGCACAAGACAAATTTGAAAAAAAATACAAGAGGAGAGAGGCCAGATAGCACAGCGGTTAAGGTATTTGCCTCCCATGCACAAGATACAATGTTCAAACTTGACATCCGGTCAATGCATTATCTCCAGCCTTTTTCCCAGAGATTCCGTATACTCTGGAATAGACTGCCCATACATGTCAAACAGAGTGCCTCTTTTGCCCTCTTCAAAAGGAACCTTGACAACTGGGTGGGAGATAGGAAGTTCACCCCACAGAGCACATCAGTCACCGTGCTAGACAGGGGACCAGGGAAGTAAATGTCCTTGGTAGAAATAGCCAGGGAACTGTTATGGTTAGGCTTGTATAGGCTCTAGGGCCGATACCCTAGTACCAACCTATGAACCTATGAAAATGTGATGTGAACGATAACCCAGTAAGTGAAAGAAATGGGGGCGGATCTAGTACATAGGAACTTCTTGCCAACAAATATGAAGAAATCGTGGACATTTGAGATAGGAATAAGTTGATCTGGTAGGTGGAGAAAAATGGAGACAGGCAACATGTCTGCCTCTAATGAGGAAAGAGAAGTGTTTTTCAGGTATTTACTTATATATGGAGATGTAGAAACAGCAAAGCCATGTGATTCCCACTTATTTGAATTGAACAGGACCAGAGTAGACAATTAGATTGGTTCTTAATGAGACTGGTTAATAAATGCTGCCTAAAGAAAGTGAAACATAAGAAAATAATGCTACCTAACACATTTCAGTGGTGCTGAAACATATAAGAATTGTGAGAGAGAAAAAGGAGGTGAGTTGAAAGAAAATGTATCATAGCAGAATGTAAGGAACTGCTAAAGAAAAAAGATGAGGACAGACCTAGGGAAAAACATAGAGGGTCAAAAAGTTGATTGGATAAGAACAACAAAAGAGGGTAAAAGTGTCAATAAGGCAGCATATCACTTGATCTCTATTTTTTTTCTGGCCATCCATCAAAACAACATCATTGTATTTTTATTCAAAGCCAGTAATTGTCTATAATATGAACAACCATTGTATCCTTTTTATTTAAACAATGCACATTTGCTTATTCATCTCCCTGTCTCATTCTTGCACTGGTACAGCAATATGCACTCTAAGATCAAGTGACCAATGTCTAACAAATGCCAAAACCTATTCACACAATTTTCTCCATTGGTTTTTAATATGAATTATGCACACCAAATTGATTTTGTATGAATTTTAGGTACAATGATTTTTTTTGATGTATTAAAACTATTTAACTTTGTATATTTCTTTAACTTCTTCTGCTTAAGTGGATTGTGACTGGTGACTGATCATTTGGTAACTTATTTGAATATTTAATGGAGTTTCAAACTTGTAACCAATGGTTCTGAAGAAGTCCCAAGGTTTGGGATGAAAGCCCTACACCATAATTATGTTTTTGTTTTTTAATATAAGTGATTTTTGAACTAAGTCTGGAGTTTGTGGCATTATTTACAAAGTTTCTAAGACATGGTTGAGTGCTGGTAAACCTGCAACTTCCTTACTAGTCTGCACAGTTTTGAAGTCACCAGTTAGCATTGCTAAGCTGACCTAGTTACTACAGAATGTTCTACAAGTGCGTTTGACACTGTCACTACTATTTAAGCCACCCAAGGTTTACTACATGAGCCTCATTTTGTTGTTTGGTGTTTTTTGGCTGCACAGTCATATGCTGGTTCACTGTTCTTTTTGCTTGCTTTTTCCAGCGTGGCACTGCATTTGGGGAGTTCTTGTTTTTTTGCTACTTGAATTCTATTCACCCACAGACATTACAGTTGGAACATGTTCTGCACCCACTGAGGACACTGCACTGCTTCTCTCTCTACACAGAGAGACTCCAGCTTCAACATTTCTTCAGAGGGTGTCTTAACTCATCTCATTTCACTTGTAACACAAGTCATTCAGTTCAATTCAAATTTAGAAAAGCTTGCCTGTTCAACTTCTAGGGCAAGAAACAACTGTTTGGTCATGCCCATATCTGATGATGTCATCAGAAGGGACACAGTTTTTATCAGGACCTCAGGAGAAGCCAGGGGAGTGCAGGAAGGGATTCCACATGGAGAAAATGCTTTTACAACTTCACAGAACATTTTTATAGACAAAAATGACTTGTTCTAACAAACGTTTAAAAATAATTTGTTTTGGACTACAATGAGCAAATACAACCACACCAGAGATTTAAAACTATGTTGAATGATTTTGAAGACAAAATGGAAAAGGTGGATAGGTTAGAAGTAGAAAATGTATATTTAATGGAATGTTTAAGAGTTAGAAAGTGTCCCTAAGGGGCTTAGCATGTACAAATTTCTTAACGGCTTAGTGTTGAACAATGGAGAACTAAATGAATTAACTGAAATGTTTGACAGACATACACAAGAATTCATTCAAGTAATAGTTAAGTTCAACAACACTAGAAATAACTTCTCCCAACTAATACAATCTCTAGCCATTCTAAATAAAGATGGTACCTCTGGTACCATCATTGACTGGATCTCAACAACTCACCCAAACCTTATCAACAAAGCCGGAACATTACCTGATCCTCTCAGCGATCACCTGCCAGCCTTTGCTGACTGTCTCCCATCTCCACTACATAAACAACACCATTACATCCAAACCCACAACCTCTCCTCTTTCAACCCTCTAACTTTCTACAAATGCTTAAAGCATACTGACTGGTCCCCTCTAAAAACCCTTCCTCTAGATGATCTCATTTCCTACTTTAACCACTCATTCCTAACCCTTTTCAATCAGCAAGCCCCCCACCCTCCCCCAAACCAAACACATGCAAACCAATCCCTGCCCATGGTTATCAAAAGATACTAAACTAGCCTTGCACCAAAGGGACAAAAAATGGAAACAATATAAAAAAACATAAAAAGCCTAACACCCTCCTAGAGTATAAGCAACTATGAAACTCCACAAGAAAACAATAATTAAAGACCACAAAGTCCACTACTCCAAACTCCATTCCTTGCACTCAACAAATCCCCAAAAATTCTGTGACTTCATCTCATCCATGGTGCATTCTGGCAACAAAGAAAACCCCTGCCCAGACTCCAGCCTCTCCAACCTTGAAACAGCCAGTCAGTTCAACTCATTCTTCATAGACTGCATAGCTAAACTATCAGCCTCCTTCCCACCCCCCTCCTCCACCACCATCCCCTCCTGCCCCAACCACCACCTCCAATCAACCTTCCTCCACATCCTTCTGCCTCAAGCCCATCTCCACAAGCACTATAAAAAGTCTTCTCCTCAAACTCAAACCGTATTGCAATTCCACCAACAACCTTCCACCCACCTTCCTCAAACATTCTGCAGACAGCGTTGCCTATCCCATCTCTATTCTTATAAAAAGATCCATACATGAATCATATGTCCATTCTATCTGGCACCATGTTTACATTATCCCCCTCGACAAAGGTGGCAAAAATACTGATACCACCAACTTCAGGCCTATTGCCATCCTTTCCCCTCCTTCTAAAATACTAGAGAAAACAATACAAGCACAACTCATGGCACACCTAACACCAAAGAATCTCCTCTCCCCTACCTAACATGGTTTCCGCCCTGGCCACAGCACAATGACTGCCCTTCTTTCCTTTCTTGAAACCATAAACCTTGAACGCGACTTAGGTAAGTTTGTATCCACACTATTCCTAGATCTGTCAAAGGCTTTTGACACCATCTTACACACCCTACTTATATCCCAACTCTCCACCCTATACCTCTCTCCCACCACCATCACCTGGTTTTCCAGCTACTTGTCCAACTGCCAACAAGCTGTCCAATGGAAAACATCAACCTCCCCCTTCCTTCTCACACCCACAGGTGTCCCACAAGGTTCTGTTCTTGGCCCTCTTCTCTTCAACCTATTTATTAACAACTTTCACCAGTCCATCCCAGACTCATCCATCATCCAATATGCAGACTCAACAATCATCGGCTCAGCCTTCTCCCTCTCTGAGCTCCTATTAAGTCCACAACTAGCCTTTTCCAAAACAGAAACCTGGATGCAGTCTAACCATCTGGCAAATGCAAATAAAACCAAATTAATGTTTTTTTTTTCCCTACCAAAAACTCCATTGGCAAATCCACATTCACCATACAGAGCCAAAACAACACTCTCCTTGAAATCATTCCCAACACCAAGCTTCTTGGCATCATTATTGATGAAGAACTAAAACATGACACCCACATCCGATCCAAAATCAAGAAAACCCACCAAATGTTAGGTCTCCTCTACAGGCACAACCACCTTCTAAGCCCCTCTACCCATCAAACTCTTGCATCCACCTTCCTACTCCCCTCCCTTATGTATGGTGCCCATCTTTTCACCAATCTCCATCTTGGCCTTTGGTCCAAACTTGAATCCTGCTACCATAAGATCTCCAAATTTGCAACCAATTAAAAAAAACTCATCCCACCACTGCCACTCCCTCCTCACCCTCATCTGGCTTGAACTACCCAACTACCTCAGTTGCCTACAACTCACCATTGCCCACAAGCTCATCTTTAAACCCGCCGACTGCCCAGCTCTTGCTACTTCCTTAAAACCTTACATTCCCAACCGCTCACTCGAATCTGAAAACCAAAATCTCCTTCAGGTCAACAAACCTGCACAGCCACCTGGCCATTTACTGCTGTCCCATTCCTTAGCTAAACAGTGGAACTCTCTCCCCACACACCTACGTAACCTACCTAACCATACAAATTTCAAATCTCAGCTACTCTATCATCTTTATTCCAAATGGTAATGGTCTTGCCACACTCCAACTTAACCCCCCCCCCTCATTCCACCTTGCACTGACTCATCCAACTATCTCTACTATTACTTCATCCCACCCAAAACAAAAAAAATCCCTCCCCTACAAAAAACTAATTTTCTCTCTAATATCTATTGTACTATACTCATTATACTATTATTATACTAATTATACTATTACCCTCTCCATGCATAATATTTTCCTAACCTACTAATGGCTAGTAGCTATATATTTTGAAATGTTCATAGGTTCATAGGTTCATAGGTTCATACTAGGCTATCTGCCCTAGGGCATTTATAAGCCTAGCCAGAGTGTGTTTGGCTTTCGCCACCCATTTTAAATTAATTTTGCTATGCCCTTTTTTGAGGTTAGTATACTGTGCCTCTATCTAACAGTGACATAGAAGTGATACCCGGGGTAAACCTACGATCTCCCATTCACTCATCAAGATTCCTCTTGAAGAGAGTCAATGAGGGACTCTGCCTAACCTGGACTGGGATTTTATTCCAGAGTGAAGGGATCCTCTGGGTTATAAATCTGTCCCTCCAGCATGTCCTATTTATTTCAGTGCTGAGGTTCAAGTCTCGCTAGCACGTAGCTCGATGGGATTTGGATTTTCTGAGGTGCAGCATGTCCATTAATTCTGGGTTGGACATGGCTTTATACGTCAGGCACAGATCGCCTCTGAGCAGGCGGTATGCCACTGAGTAGAGCTGGAGTTTCTTTAACCGGGCAGCATAAGGCATCTGTTTGAGCCCTTGGATCCTCTTGGTGAGGTACTTTTGGGGCCTTTCCAGTTGCTGAAGGTGTCTGGTAAGGTACATCCCAAAAGGGGCATTGTACTCAATTATGGGCCTGATGAGGGATGAGTAAAGAGGCATGATGACCTCCCCTGATCTAGATGTGAATCCCTTCATGATTAGGTGGGCTATATAAAATGTTTTTCTAACCACTTTGGCCATGTGGTTGTCAAATGAGAGATTGCTATCAACTTGGGTCCCCAGGTCCCTAATTACTTCTTCTGTACTTAATGGATTACCACCTATGTGATAATTTGTGGGCACTTTGTTTTTGCCAAAGGGGATGACTATACACTTTTTGGCATTTAGCTTGCGGCCATGGCTCTGGCACCAGTTGTCTGTTTCTATGAGGCCCTTTTGGAGGATGCTTGTGTCAGCTGGAGAGTCGATTATGGTGCCCAGTCTGCAGTCATCTGAGAACTTGGTCAGCCACAGTCCTATACTGTTTGCCTGTACCTCCGAGAAATATATACCGAACAAGAGAGGTCCCAGGACTGAGCCTTGTGGGATGCCACTTGTATCTGGTTTGGAGTCTGACATGGCTCCAGCAATTCTAACCATGTGGGTTCTGTCCTTGAGCCAGTTTGCAACCCATCTAATGACATAGGGGTTTATATTTAAGCTGGTGAGCTTATCTATAATGCCCGAATGGGGTACTGTATCGAAGGCTTTTGCGAGGTCCAGGTAGGCTGTGTGGACCACCTTCCCCTCGTCAATGGCCTTGGTGACTGTTTCAAAGAAATTGACCAGGTTTAAGAGGCAGGATCTGCCCTTAACAAAGCCGAACTGGGTAGGATCCAGTGTCTGTAGGTCCCCAATATCTTTATTTATGAGGTCCATGATGATCCTTTCCATAGCTTTGCAGACCAAGCTAGTCAGGCTTATGGGGCGATAGTTTCCAGGATCCATTGAGGCACCACCTTTGTGGAGAGGGACCACTGTTGCTGTATGCCACTCTTTGGGTACATATCCTGTAGTAAGGCTGAGATTGAACAATAGTTTTATGTTTGGGTTTAGCTCTTCTTGGAGTTCATGTAGGATGCAGCCCGGAACACCATCTGGTCCTATTGATGCTGTGTTTTTTGCTTTTGAGAGAGCAGCTCTTACCTGAGCATCTGAGATGTCAGGGGGGCAGCACTCTGCTGGGATAGATATTTGTCCTTTTGTTGGGGAGGGGTGGGAGTTTGCGCTGAACCTGTCAGCTAGGATGTTGGCAATGTCTGTGGGTTCAATGTATTTTTTGTCATTTTGGACTAATTCTGACCATATCTGGGAATTCCCACCCAGGTTCCTAACATAACTAAAGAAAGCCTTGTGATTATCCTTAGTGTCCTGTGCAATTTTTCTCTCGAAGCTGGCCTTAGATGATTTTATGAGTGCCCGTAGTTTTTTGCTAATACTGATCAGAGATGCCTTCCCTTTTTGGGATTTTGCTCTGTCATGTAGTAGCCTCCTCCTTCTATTGTATAGTTTGTTTATGGCTAGGATCCACCAGACAGGACGTCTGCCTTTGGAGGATTGGGTCTTGGTTTTATTTGGGATTGCATGATCCATGCATTCCTGAAGGTGTTCATAGAATGCGTTTATAAAGGATTCTGCAGTCTGGGCCATATTTTCCACAGGCTCGGGGGCTTTGAAGGATTACACCTCGGTTTTGAGGAGTGTGAAATTTGCTTTAGAGAAGTTTTTCACTGTGGATTTCTGGGCAGGGGGTGTGGTCAGGATGTGTATATCCAGTGAGATTAGGTTATGGTCTGATCTTACCAGTGAGGGATACACTTCTGGTCTGGAGCATAGAATCCCCATGTTTGTGATGATCAGGTCCAGTATGTTTTCCCCTCTTGTGGGAGTGGTAACAAGTTGTTCTATACCATTTGAGTTTATAAATTCTAGGAACCTTTGGGCTAGGGTGTTGGATCTAGAGTAATGCTCCCAGTCTATGTTTGGGTAGTTGAAGTCACCCAATATAATGGTGTTTGGAGAGACCTTCATATTTTCCAGTGTTCTCAGGAAGGCTGAGTGGGGTTTCTGGGTTTGGGAGGGTGGTCTGTAGCAGGCTATAAACTGGATGGCAGTTTTACCCGCTGTTAGTTGCACATGGATAGTCTCTGATGCTTCGTGCTGTGCCACCAACCTGGAGGTGTGGGTATCTTTGACGAATATTGATACTCCCCCTCCTTTTCTGGTTCGGTCCAAGTTTTGGGGCCAAAAAGCATGGTATGAGGTATAACCTGGTAGTGCTGGTGTGCTCTCGGGAGCCTTGAACCAGGTTTCTGTTACTGCACAGATATCGATGTTCTCCATGCTAAGGAGAGTTTTGAGTGCATGCATCTTGAGGTTTAGACTTCTGGTGTTGAGTAGCATTACTCTTAGTTTCTTATCCCTTGTGATACCTTTGGAGGTGGGTTTGTCTTTTGAGCCTTGCCTAAAAAAGGCACTATGGGGGAAGCAAGAGCAATTGAGTTTATAACAAATTTATTCATTTATGTAAATGTTGTCATTTCTGTATTGAATTATGTCGTTTCATTTTTGTAAAATTGTAACAAGCCAGTTGCAAATATAATGGAGCTTATCTGTAAATGTTTAATCAGCTGTATGAACTATGACCTTTTGTAACATGTAAAATGCAACTTGCAATTATTATCGATCTTTTCTCCCTGGGCCTCCACTGAAAATGGGCCCTTCTTGGCCAAGTGGACTTCCCCGGTCATCAAACTTAAATAAAATAAAATAAATAAATAAAAATAAAAATATTAATCAATTGTTTGATGAATTGAGTAACTTGAACTTGGACTTATAACACTGACAAACACAACAGTATTTTTTTCGAAGGTAGAACACAATGCTAGACATAATTTAAATAGGAAACATAAGAAACTGGACAGATACAAGGTAGAATAACTACAAGGGAAGGCACAGCTCTCATCCTTCCATCTATAAAATAAGGAATACTGCCTGTCATAATGTGGAACAAATGGGCAAAATGTGGAACACTTACTAATGGCTTACTAACTACTTAAACTAGGAAGCTGAAAGGATGGTTAAAATGTGATGTTATTTACTTATAGAAGAGTTATTTTAATGAAACAGTATCACTCAGTTCTATTTACCACTGATACAAGTTAAAAAAATGCTAGCATTAAATGTGCAACAAACCCTTTCAATGTGGAACTTCGAGGAACACAAACTTTTTAAAACTGCAAATGAGGAAAGTTTCTTGAAATGAGGTACACTTGAGAGGTATGAGTGAAGGAATACCCAACTCCCAGAGCTAACTTTAACAGTTATTCTTCTACAACTACACATGGTTTAGATAGACCTAGCTTGGCTAGCAACACTATAAAGTTATTTCTGAAAACACTGCACAACTGAATGCACCCAAACAAAAGAACTTTTTAACAACTTTACTGACTCTAATGGTAAAACATATGACAACAATTTATCCCCACCGAGAAGATCTGAAAGGACAGAATACCACTGTAGACAGGGATATTTTTTAGAATGTCCCCAGAGTCTGACGGGACAGTGAGGGACAGAGAAACAGAGGGAAGGGGAGGAATTGAAAAAAAAACAATTAAATAGAGTTTAACCATCTAGTACTATCGAAACTTCGCATTACAGTGAAGGCATTTCTATTACACACTGTGGTGATGTTTTCACCTACCAGGGTTTTAGTATTTACAACTACACAGGCCTTAGCATTGACAAAAACTTTTTTCACTTTTCAAAAAAGGTTTTAAATTTGTGCCATCCTTTAAGACTGATTTAGCTGACACACTAGTAGAGCTGAAACTCTACAAAAGGAAGCTCGGCTTCCAGGTTATGTTTAAGAACCAAAGGACTGGCTTTGGAAGCAGAAATAAAACTTAAGAGGAAAAGTACATTCAACCCACCTCTCCACCCTACTGTTGCTATTTCTGAAAAAAAATTGCAGCACTGAAATACATAAACTAGTTAAAAATCATAACAATAGGTACTACAATCTAACTAAGGAAGAAAGACTGCTTAAGAACACACTTAGAAACAACTAGTTGCTGAGATTTCTGAAGCCAGGCAAAGGTGGGGGCTTGGCCATAGTTTAGAGAACATATTACTTTAGTAGCTTATGCAATTTATTATACGACAATGATAGATACAAAATTACATATAAAAATGAAATAGACATTGCCTACAAAAAAAATGAATACTTGTTAGAGGATTCTTTGATGCAGGGGGCCAGTAATGAGGAACTTTATGAGTTTCTCATTAATAAACATCCAGTTATTCCATGGCCTTTGTATTACCTAAAACATGCAAAGATGTGATGGATCCCCTTATCGACTTATAGTGGCTGCACATAATTCGATCACATATCCATTATGGGTATTTGTTGATCACATTTTGAAAAATTCCATGCACTCAGTTAAACATATTCTAAGACACTCGTGGGATTTCATTACTAAAGTTAAGCTTGAGTATTTTCAATAAAATGTTAGTTTTTTTATGATAGATGAGATTGATCTTTTCAACTCAATATGCCACAAGGAAGGTCAGAAATATTTTCATACAGCTATTCTGGAACTAACCAATCTGGACATTAAAATGATAAACTTTATTATGAAAGTTATGAATACCATACTTCATAATAATTTTATTACCTTTGAAGGGGAGTTTTATCAGACAACTAAAAGGAGTAGCCATGGGTGCAAGTTGCACTCCTATGTATGCTAACCTCACTATGTATACCTGGAAATGTACTTTTGTCTCCAAATCTGAGTACAATAACAAATGGTTTATTTACCATTTTTGGGATAACATATTTATTCTCTGGAAAGACCAAGGGACATTTAGTGAAGACTTTTGTACTTATATTAACAACACAACAACTTTTCTCAAATACCCCCACTCACACTCTGACCACAAAATTAATTATTTTGATGTCACACTTTACAAAGATTTGGACAAGGAATGTTTTGGATCCCCAATTTTCAGGAAACCAACATTCTCAAATAGCTATTTTGAATACAACAGTTACCACCCATGGCACACTAAAAGAAACATTTTCCTCTGGCAACTGGTCAGAGTTGTTAGGATGTGATCAGATTTGGTGAACTTCAAAGTGGAGCTAAACAGGCTGACCTGCGTGCTTACAAAAGGAGGTTACCCTTAAGATCTTTTAAGAAAGTTAGTCAATGAAATTATCATTGGCTGGTGGAACAAATACAAACCCTTGTTAGGGTTAGATTAGACTGATGGCCCTATTTCCTCCACAAATTCTTCCAAAAACAGTAGCTACATCAATTCTATGGTATTACCTTATGGGTCACATTCAAAGGAAATTAACAAAATGAAAGGTCATGCTGCTAAACGCTAGGAGTCTAAACATGAAACTGCACTCATTGCAAGCATTCTTAACCCTGAAAGATGCTGACATTTCTGCAGTCACAGAAACTTGGTTCAAAGCTGTGGAGACCACCCCAGCCTTACCTGGTTACTCATCCTGTCATACATTCAGACCCCAAACTGTGGGTAGCAAAGCCAAAGGAGGTGGAGTTTCAATATATATTAAGACACACACACCTCCAAGATGGTCAAACAGTATGACCCACAGGAGACACTCAGGGTGTAGTTAACCATTGACAAGACCCCTATTCAAATCATACCTAGCTACAGTCCCTCAAATTTGACTCAAGACACCCACTCCACCTATCTGGATATCTTTGAATCTATCAAGATTCACCCCTTTACTCTGATCCTGGGTGGCTTTAACTACCCAACAATAGATTGGAAAAACTACTCATGCCAGAACACAAATGCCCAAAGATGCCTCGATTTTATCAATGCAAATGCCTTGGAACAGCTAGTCCATACCCCCTCAAGAGGTGATAATATCTTGGATTTAGCATTAACCAACATGAGTAACTACTGCAGCACCCCTACAGTACCATCCTCCCTAGTAAGATCTGACCATAACGTGGTCACTTTCGAAGTCACCATCTCACCTGACCCCTCCTCTAGCTAGGCTCAAACAAAAAAACTTCTCCAAAGCTGATTACAACCTCCTGAGGCATGGTATAAACAGCTTCACAGACCCCACCCCCTCTGTAGGAACTGGCACCAATGTCCAAATCTAAACCAAAGTACTATACAAGCATTTATATAGATGCAGGGAATCAGGAATACCTGACAAGACAAAATCATCCTCCCCAAGGAAAGAATTGCTGTCCAGGACCAAGAATGAGCAGGTGCCCAATTGGAAGCAATCTCTCCTTAGCCTGAACAAGCAAATAAGAGCACTAGTGAAATCATCTAAACCCAACTTCGAGTCCACATTGGCCACATCTACTAGAGACAATCATAAGGCCTTCTTTGCATATGTCCTCAATCTCAAAGGAAGCAACCAGATCTGTACAGAACTGGTGATCAAGGACATCACATACACAAATGCTGTAGATATAGCCTACCTACTGGCTGACAGATTTAGCAAAAACTTCACACCTCTATCCCCGCAACAGTAAATCAGGGCATCCCCAGTACCTGACCCTCTCCCCTTATCTCTAGGGAACAGGTCATCACTGCCCTCTCAAAGGCAAAAAATACAGCCTCCATGAGACCTAATAACATCCCAGGCTGCATCCTACATGAACTCAGGCATGAACTTGCAGCACCATTAGGCACTCTATTCAACCAAAGCCTGTGTACTGGCTGTATCCCAGCTGAGTGGAGGACAGCCATTGTTATCCCTTTACACAAATGTGTAGTGTCCACCAATCTGGGAAAGTTATCGACCCATCAGCCTGATCTGCAAGGCTATGTAACAGATTATCATGGATCTCATTAACAGGGACATTGGTAATCTCCAGACACTCGACCCTACACAGTTTGGTTTTGTCAAGGGGAGGTCATGCCTGTTAAATCTGGCCAACTTCTTTGAGACAGTCACCAAAGCCATGGATGTGAGGAAGATGGTGCACACTGCCTACCCTGGCCTGGCCAAAGCCTTCGACATTATTCCCCACTCAGCCATAATAGATAAACTCTCTCAACTAGGCATCAATCCATATGTTACCAGATGGGTTGCAAACTGGCTCACTGACAGAACCCACCTAATCAAAATAGGGGAAGCCACCTCAAGCAGTAGATCTGTAACAAGCAGCGTACCCCAGCGATTAGTCTTGGGGCCTCTGTTATTCAGGATATTCTTCTATGAGGTGCAGGCCAAAACAATTGGGCAATGGCTGACCATGTTTGCAGATGAGTGCAAACTGGGCACAGGCATCAATTCCCCAAGTGACGTGGAAGTCCTCCAAGGGGGTCTCACCCAAACAAATGACTGGTGCCAGAAACACAGCCTCAAGCTGAATGCCAAAAAATGCACCATCAACTCCTTTGGGGAGAGTGATGTCTTCACATATTATCACATTAATAACACTGTCTTAAGCACACAATCAGTTGTGAGAGATTTGGGCTCTCAGGTTGATAACAAACTGACTTTTGACCACCATGTTGCTTCCATTGTATGGAAAGCTTTCTACAAGGCCCATCTCATAAGTAAGGGTATCTTATCCTGAGACAAGGAGGTCATAACATCCCTGTATTATTCCCTTATAAGGCCTCACAAAACACATATGGCAGCTGGAGAGATGACAGAGGTTCCCCACCAGGAAAATCCAGGGTCTCAAACATCTACCCTACACAGATAGGCTAAAATCTCTGTCCCTCTGTTCAGTTTTATACGGACTCCTCAGAGGTGACTTCTATCTGGCATACAAAGCGATCTCAGATCCCACCTTGATGGGACTGCTGCATATCCGCAATCAAGCTCCACTCATGTAACCCACACGTGTGACCTCAACCTGGTCTGTGGCATCAATAGGACTTGTTGGTGGGACAGATTTGTGTTCCAGAGACATCCCCATCTATGGAATAGACTCCATCTCCATGTCAAGCAGAGTAGCTCATTATCCCTTTAAAAGCGCAACCTGGATAACTGGATGGGAAACAGAAAATACACCCCTGGGATTCCACCTGTGTCCCTGCTGGACAGGGGCTTTGAGTGCTGACTTGTCTAAACATGGACTAAACTCTTGGCTAGGCTTATGAGGTCCTCAGGGCCAATAGCCTAGTAACTACCTATGAGCCTATAAGATACTAGCCAAAAAACTGGTGTATTTTTAAAGGTAACTTGGATATGTTGTCATTTTTAGGTAATGTACCTAAATTTGTCTTTAAACAAGCAAGAACTTGAAAAACTTAATAGAAAACACTAAAAAGGACCATTTGAAGTGTAAAGTAACTGGTACAAACAGATGCAGTGCATGTGATCAGTGTTTTTACATTTTAAACAAGAACAAAGTTGAGCTAGGGTCCCCTTTCTACTGAAATATTTTTAGGTGTCAGAAACTGTATATTTAAGGGAGTGATTTATCTCACTATCTGTGATAGTTGTGGGAATTTCTTTATAGGTAAAACTGAAGAAAGTTAAGAAAAACAGTTGATGAACATTTGTATGCTATCAATAAGAGAAATGTCAACAGTGCACTGTTCAAGCATACTTTATTATGCCTTACCTACACTAGGATTTCAGTTTAGTATCTTTGAGACGGTTCCTTTTTCTCCCAGGGGTGGTGCATGGGAAACAGAACTAAAGAGGAGAACGCTAACATGGCAACCATGACTTAATGCTGCAACAATCTCTGGTTTAAATGAATGCACATCTATTACCCCATTCCAAAAATCAGAGCAGCTAAACTATAATACTAGTTTGCTCTATATACTTCATAGCCTTTTACAAAGCACACATTTAAGCCTATTTCCACACTTTTTATTTTAGCACTTTTTAAACTTTTTAACCTTGCAATAAGTTTTTATATAAACATTTTTTATGTATTCACATACTTTTCTCCATAGGTTTTTTTAAATACATTATTTGCACCAAGTTATTTTTGTATGAATTTTAGGTACAATTTTTTGGATGTATTAAAACTATTTAACTTTGTATATTCCTTTTAACTTCTGCTGCTTACTTGATTTTGACTGATGATTGATCATCTGGTAACTTATTTGAATATTTAATGGAGTTTCTAACTTGTAAGCAATGGTTCTGAAGAAGTCCCAAGGTTTGGGGTGAAAGCGCTAAACTGTAATTATGTTTTTGTTGTTAATATAAGTGATTTTTGAACTAAGACTGGAGTTTGTGGCATTATTTACAAAGTTTCTGGGACACTGCTAAGTGTTGGTAAACCTGCAACTACCTTACTAGTCTGCACAGTTTTGAAGTCACCAGTTAGCATTGCTAAGCTGACCTAGTTACTAAAGAAAGTTCTACAAGCGCTTTTAAGACTGTCACTGCTTTTTAAGACACCCAAGTGTTACTACATCAGCCACGTTTTGTTGTTTAAAGGCCCAAGCCCCCATTACCTACCATAGGGGCTCCATCTTCTCAAATGCAATGGCTAAAACTGGAAGAGGTAGCCATATGCTATTAGATCCAGCATCTCTCCCACCATCTTCAAGAAAACAATAAAACCATTTTTTCTTAACACCAGCTGAAAATCTGAATGCACTGTTTCAGGGATACAGTATTGTTTGTTGTGCTAATGGCTATTTTCATAACCCAGTCTTCATATTTACACTCAAGCAGCTATTATTCTGAATTGAAAAGCATGCCCCAAACCCTTGTGTAGAGTATGTTAATGAAGGAAATGCAAGCCTTCATGGTGGACCAATTTCTAGTCCAGATTCAAAATAACCAACTTATGCCCTGACAATTGCAAAATAAGCGTAAATTGTCAGCCTCCACCTCACAAGGGTAATTTGTCCTACCTGCAGCCTCCCCCTGATAACAATCTTATTAACTCACTCTTAATTAATCACATTATAACCTATTACAAGCTGTTTCTAAAATATTATGCCATGGTACACCAGTATACTATACAAACAACTAAACATCTCAGTGTCCAAAGTGACTAGCTATGACATATGTTTCTTTTCAGTGTTTGAATTTAGAGTGTACATTTATCCTCCCTCCTCATACATTATCACTTGTGCAGGATTTATATATATATATATATATATATATATATATATATATATATATATATATATATATATATATATATATATACACATATACACACACATTTTTGCTCATCTTTATGCTGGCCATGTTCCCCATATACCCTACTGATCCTTCCCTATTGTACCTGGGAGTGGCAGCCTCACCCATGATTTGAGTTTAACAGTATTGTTCCTTTGTCAGTTCCTTGGTAATCCACCACAACTGAACTCCCCCTATTCCTAAAAAGTGAGACTCAGTGAGAATAATCCCAACCTGAAAACTGCATCTTGTGATCCATGCTAAAGCAGTACGTTACAGTCTGTTTACTCTCTCTCCCTTCCCAAACCATCTATTGTGTGATGCCCACTCTATTTCCTTCTCTTCCCAGCTGATATTTCTGGTCATTTTGCACTACTTCTTGTGTACTGCGAGTATCCATAGATTCTATGTATTCCTTCTTGTCCACTGAGCTGAGTCAATAACCACACTGTAATGCCCTTGTGACCCAGTACAACTGACAACATTAAAGATGCTGCAGTATGTTCACATAATCATAATCATATCAGCAAGCAGCCATTTAAACAAGTTGGCATGGCCAGGCTTGTTCCAGCTAACCTTTACAGTACCAGATGCTTGACTTTAGCTTCCTCAGACCTAGTGGTATAACCCTTCACTTCTTCCTTTCCAACTCAATACCTCTTGATATGGTCATTGGTTAAACTGAGAACAACTGTAGGTGAGTCAAGGCCACTGAGCACCAACAGGGGGACAGCGGAGGAGAAGCCACAAGGCAGTTGCTAACTTAGCATGCCACCATGCCATTCCCTCCTTGACAGTCTCAAACCTATGACACCCAAGCTTTTTAAAGGGGTGAGAGGGTTAATTCAAATTGGCCATAGCATTGTCTAAACTAAACAAGTCAAAGCTTAATTTATTTAAATGAACTTACATGTCAAGATCTTTGTGGTGGATAATCTGAAATCTTATCTCGTGAGCCACCCATGTAACGCTATTGTTAATGAAGCACCTAGATATCTCAAGTGCTCTGTAACTCCTAGCTCCTTCTCAATGGATTCTTAGCACAATCAATGACCAAAACAAAACCATACTTGTATATAGCATGTGCAGTCTGTGCATATCAGATATAATTCTGGCTAGGAGAATATGCTTAGGAATCCAGATTAAGTCATTTCCCACAAGGTGGATAACTCAAACCTTGGGCAATCTTTCTTTGGCTATAATCTCACACCAGATCTCCCAAAATTGAAACCATAGCAGACATGAGAAAAAATGGATGAATTAACCTACCTCGCTAGGCAGACCAAAGCTTGGATTGTGGCTCCCTTCATAAAGGAATGTCGCAACATCCAGATAACCTCTTTCCCTGCAACAGAAACTAAGGGTTAGTGCCTAATGTATAGTAAGTAGATGTCAGATTTTTGTATGACCTTAACAGAATGCCCCTTCATGGCCACATTTTTAAGCGTGGCCTATTCTAAATGAGTGGGATGAATACTCTTGAGAATGTATACCTTGCCCCTCAATGGCCTTCCATAGGAAGAGGCTGAATTCTGCCAATCTAATTGGCCTGCCACCCTCCCAAGTAAAAACCGGGCCTGATCTACCATCCCTGGGAGTGATCCTGTGGAGCAATCTGAACCAATGAACTAGCAAATGGCCAACCACCTCAGCTTATCCAGCCTATACTTGCTGCCCTTTACCCACTTTGCCTATCTGGGATTTCCTAACCTATATCAAAATAAAATCCTTGTGAATAATGTGATCCTCCCAAGAAAGGGAGTTTAAAAATTTACTGTCACGAAAGGCACTCATGTATAATGAGGTGGACAAAGAAGACAGTCAAGCAAATGTGCAAAAATCTGTGTTAAACAATCCCCAAGCAATGATGATAAGGAGGTATTTTCCTATTGGTTTCCTGGGATCATGAGAAGCCTCACAAATACTCTCCCAGCCCTTGATCAACCTATCAGTCAGCCAGTGATGGAATATCTCCTGAAGGCCCAAAAAGCATTCACAGCATCCTAAAGCCACTAAATGAACCCATGGGGTATTTGGAAAATCTCCTACTGAAGTGAAGGACCGATACCAATCCCCAAATTCTGTGGCAAGGAGCTAAGGACCAATAGAAACTCATGAAAGTCTGAAGTGATGATGACTACACCTTCCTGGCGTTATTGGCCCATTCCTTGGCAGCAACAATGTTGCTACTTCTCTCCAATTAACAAAATTTCCATTAGAATTACAGTGCCTTTCGGTTTTGCATATTTCAAAACCTGGTGAACTGAAAACGAGAAATACTGTCAGGTATAGGATTGCACCTACTAGTCACATGCATGCTACAGAAACACATATTAGTTTCCAAACTCAATAAAACTAAAAGCCGAATTACATAGTGTACTCAATTGGACTTGGAGGACCATTTCTTGAGTGCATGGACAACCACAGCATTGTCTGAATGAAATACTACTCTATTGATGCATAATTTTCCTTTCCATACTAACATAGCAACCCAGATAGGGAAGATCTCCAGGAAAGTAATATCTTGCCTCTTTTCTTCTGACTAAGACTCTAGTCATTTTTCAATAAACCAACTGCCCTTGGAAGAATCCTCCCATGCTGAACCCTTCTGCCACATGCATAAAAAGATTAAGGTCACTAGATGAAACTCAAGGAGACAGCCAAAATGACACTTCACTGAATTGGTTGAGGAACATGAACCGGAGCCTGAGATCTTCCCAGACCCTTCTGGTCAGATAAACCTTGTAATGCTTGGGTTTCTTTCCTTTCAGCAAATCATAAATGGACCAGATACATGTCCTGCCTGGTGAGACTGCCCTGCAGGCAAAAATTTAATAGACTGTAAAGCTCCATGATTTTCCCTGTGTGAGCATTATTGACCCCCAGAAATTTCCAAAGCTAGTGCCTAACCTGCTGCAATTTATTTGGTAGAAGTTTAAAAAACTATTAATAGTATAAACTGCTAATACCTAAAAGGTCAAGACCTAACTCAGCCCTTCTGACCTATCATTGGCCAAAAGTACTCCTAAAATACTGCAGAGCTCATTGAAAACCAGCATACCATGAACTGCTCCATCATATCCTTCACATACTATCAAAAAATCATCCAGGTAGTGAATTGCTGATTGATGAAGTGACCTCCATTGTCAACACCAATGCAAAGCTGTGCTGAACAGTTGAAAAATAGCAAAACTCACCAAGCACCCCATGGGTGAGACAGTGTCAAAAATGAATTTTCTTCAAAGTAAAATCCCAAATAAGGCCAATCCTTCTGTCTAATGGGAAGAAGCCAAAATGCTGACTGAATGTCCAACTTACAAGGTTGGAATAGCCCAAGATGACCTCTGCCACCTGGTCCAGGGAAGATTAACAGAATTTGGCCTGGTCTTTATCAATTAAATCATTGACCGAGGCACCTGCAGGAACTGAGAGGTGATGAATCAGCCTGAATTCACCTTCCTGTTTATGAGGAATGAGGCATATGGAAGAAATTTTAAAAGCAGACCAGGGAGGGGTGGAAAAGGGGATAATAACTTATTCTGCTGCTCATTCTTTCTTGATTAACGTAACTGCACACTCTTCATGCCCCTTAATGGATTAAAGGTTTCTAAGTAACTTGGAATCTAAAGACACCAATTAACCAAACTTAAAATCTTTCCTGGAACCTTTAAGAAGAGCTATGGCTGCTTATTGGTCAGGATAGTCAGACAACAACTGGGAAAGGTTATCTAGTTGGATTGGAGAGTGGGAGTGATGTAGAATGGCTAAAACCCCTTGCAGTGGCTGCTTTGTGGGCATGAAAAAACTGTTTGCTTCTGGAAGAGTTATCCCGTACTCCATTAAAGTCCTCCTTCTAGGTGCGGTGAGGGAATGCTAGGGCTACCCTGATCTATAATCCCCTAACACCTGGACACAGGGTGACCTTTCCCACAGCCAGAACACAAGAGAGTGAACGTGCAAGCTGGCCAAAGGCTCTTCCCATGGTTAAAAGCCCAGCAGAACTTTGCTTTCCCATTATTTCTGTCAATACCATCCACCTCTGCGGTGGCCAGTTTACTCAGCATGGCACTCAACCAAATGTCAACATGTCTTAATTCCCACCTATGGGACTTGTCTATGGCTTTTAATTTCCTAAACTGCTGATAATAATTTGCCCAGCCTGAGCCCCCTTTGATGTGGTGCATTTTCCTGATGGCCAAAAAGTATGTTAACAAAGATAGGGCCTGGCTTTGATCCTTTTCTATAATGACTCCCATGAACACCAGGAAATCTAGCACCCAAGTGCCCCGTTTTTTTACCACTGCTCTGGGCCTCTGGCTAAAGCCTTTTCTCAATGGCTGCCAGAGCTGCCAAGTCCTTGTTAGAAAAATTTTCAGCATCAATAATGCATCTTATTCTCTTGTTATCTACTTGGAGAATCTTCCCCTTTGAGAATCTTTTCCTCAACTCTGGCAGAGATGTGTGCCATGATGTGGGACCTAGGTGAGGTGGAAACTGAAAGGTTCAATGTGGTCATGAGGGACAAGAACTGAGTAACACAATTATCCAGATCAGGTGGGACATCACCCTTAAAAGTACTAAAAGTTAGACACTCTCTGTAGGTTGGGTGAGAGTGGAAGTGCATCATGCCTTAAACTGAACCCTTCTGTCCCCCCAGGAGAGAAAATTGAGGTGGTGCTAAAATTTGTTTCTAAGGCTATCTCAAATAATCTAACTCTCCCACGTCTGACAATGAATTGATAAAATCTTCCAAGTATTCCTGAAAAGACTGGTCTCTGCCCCTCAACCCTGGCTCTGGTGCCTCCCTGAGTCATTACCTTCCATTTCTGATGGGGATCCTGCTAGTGTTTGAGGATTTATCTTTGGGCATAACGTATCTATAAAGAAAATGCTGGACTCATCACTTTTTGTTTTAACATATAGAATTGCACCCACCCCAACACCAAATGACCAGTTAGGAAATTGACCGCTACAAAGGCTGCACCAAAACAGGAAAAGCCCAGCAGATTGAATAATCTTAAATACTGGTAGATATTAACCTACTATAAAATTCACAGCAAGAGTTTTTCCTGTTCGATTCTCGGCTGGAGTGCCTTCTGTGTGGAGTCTGCATGTTCTTCCCACGGTCGAGTGGCCTCTGAAAGACATGTGTGAATGGGCGTGCCTTTGCTGAAGGTTGGGCATCGGGCTGGCAACTCAGCACCATAAAAAGTGACTGCCAATCATTAGCGGACCGGAGTTCCGCTGTGGCGACCCCTAACCGGGAAAAGCCAAAAAGAAAGAGAAGAGACTAACCTACTATAAAATGTATTAGTAGTTCCATGTTTGTTTCAGGTTTCTGGACTATTTCCAGTCATGACAAAAGCACACAGAAGGATACAAAAGTTTACATTTTAATAATACAGCTGCTGATTGTCGAAAAGATTACAATATGGCTTTATAAACATTACTAGACAGACAGTAGTACACAGTACATAACTACTTTTTTACAAATGGGGCTTAAACTGTATTGTAATCATTCATCATTATGATATAAATTGTAATCATACATTAAACATATGATAGATGTTGCCCTGAATTTTATAGTATCAGTGTATTAAGAGTGTAACTCTATTATCAAATGGAGTGCAAAATGGGTGACTCATATCTGTGAGTTGGCTGCTGGATATATATGACAACCTGGTGCTGTGTGTCAGCAATCAGTAATGGATAATTAGCCAAGACTGCATTTTTAAAATCATTTGAAGGAAACATAAATTACCTTATTGCTATATATAAGCCAAAGTAATATGTAACAATGCTGCAGATGTATGTAGTACAATGTTCCTTCATATTGTATCAAACTTTTATCTGTTTTAATAAGTTGTAAGTAATGAATGAAGGGTTAAATGAGAAGTTGTAATATTCAATGGAAGGTGACCTAGCACTTCCTTCCTTGTTTCTTTTTTCTTATCATGTTTAGCAAACATTGCTTTAAATAGTATGTTTTCACAGTTTCATTTTAGAGTGATGGGTTTGACCTGGTATGGGAATATTGTGGAAAATGTTCTTAATCTCTTGTTTATTCTTCTTTTCAGGGTTATGCAAGTGTATTATGCATTCTAACATTCTATTAAATGATCATAGTCTATTTACTGTGTAGTTTAATATATCAATGTACTCAAAGGGTAGGAAACTACGTTACTGATTCGGCCATTCTGAAATTCCCATGCAACATTCTTTGATAGTATGGTAATATATATCTATACATATACATGCATATATATATATATATACATATATACATATATATATATATATATATATGTATATATATATATATATATATATATATATGTATATATATATATATATATATATATATATATACATATATATATATATATATATATATATATATGGGTCTACTACTAATTACCGCGATTCCCCGACGGAAAACTCCCGGCCAGATGACCGACATCACACAAACCCGACACAAAACACGAACACCATTACACGAACACCATTACACCGACACGGGCGTAAACAACACGCGACACTACATAGCATACACACTAGCCCTGACCCAAACCCTAACTAAGGTCCGACACTATCGCACACTTCACCTACCTGCACCTAACCCTAACTCACTTAACCCACCCTAGCCCAAGCTCCGACACTAGACTTCACCTACCTGCACCTAACCCTAACTCTTAACCCACCCCTAGCCCAAGCTCCGACACTAGCACACATCACGTGCCTGCACCCTAACCCTAACTCACTTAACCCGTCCTAAACTACAGTCCCTCACTAGCACACACTTACCTTACCCGAACCATACCTCCGACGAACACACACTCACCTTTCCCACAGCCTAACCCGACATCCCACAATCTCGAGCACTTACCGCTCCTAACTCCGTCACCATCGCACACTTACGTCGGCACACTTACCTGTCGGTCATCTGGAACCTTGAGTTTTCCGTGGAACATTCTTTGATAGTATGGTAATATATATCTATACATATACATGTATATATATATATATATATATATATATATATATATATATATACATATATATATATATATATATATATATATATATATACACACACACACACACACACACACACACACACACACACACACACACACACACACACACACACACACATATTCTTTTTCACAATTGCAGTGTGATGTTGTTTAGTCAACCACAGAATGACAAAAATGAAAGAAAGAATGAAGAAAAGAAATAAACTGTAGCCCATATGTATGCATCTTTCTCATTTCCTATGATTTAGGCTTGGCACTGATTTTTACCCTGAGATTTAGCTTTGCTCTTCTTAGACTTATTGCTTTCTTCTTTAACACAAAACTTTTTGAATGCCTATACATTATTAAATAACTGAAACATGCCATTACCAAGAATCCTTGTCACTAACCCTATGGATTTTACAATAAGAATACATTCTTGCCAAAAATTGAGAACTGATTCCAATTGTGAGTACATTAACAGGATTTTCAAAAGCCATGGCTATGGCTTTAAAACTTCA
This sequence comes from Protopterus annectens, assembly GCF_019279795.1. Lineage (NCBI taxonomy): Eukaryota > Metazoa > Chordata > Ceratodontiformes > Protopteridae > Protopterus > Protopterus annectens. The sequence goes on from NC_056744.1 coordinate 486,591,852, forward strand.
GAGGTTAGGAGGTATGCCCACTTGAGCTGTTTGAACAAAATTCCTTTGGATTTTGTTTTTCTGGTTTCAGGTCAGAACACTGACTTTTTCCAGGCCACCAAATGCTGCTTATTTATTTATATTTTCATCATGTCTTTGAGGAATTGAAGTAATAGTTTGAGATATAAACTGACGTTCTATGAGTAAACATTATCCATGCGTGGGAAATAATTGTGGAAATTATTCCTCTCGTCTTAGTTTTGAAGAGTCTGTCATACATTACAAACCACATGCATTTTAATTTACTGGTATTTAATATAATATTGCACCTGGCCCTGTGGAACAGTGGTATGGAATCCTTACTGCAGCCTATAGATTGATTAGTGATCCATGCACTGAAGGAGCCAGGCTGGAATGGAGAGGAGTGAAGGGGGTGGCCCACTCAACTGTCATCTGGGAGGGATATACCCAATTAGGGTTATAGGAAGTCAGTATAATTTCCTTCATGGGGACAGTAAAAACTGTGGTTTATACTTCCCATGGAGGAGAGGAGCTGGCCAATTATAGACAATACCCTTTATGAAAGACAGAAGATGGCCTCCATGGTCAGACCACTTCACAATCTCCATGGCACTTTGCTATGTTTATGCTGTGATGTTAGAACTCAAAGAATAAATAAACAAATAAATGAATAAGCAAATAAATAATATAGTGGTCTGTGTTATTAAACTCTATTCCTGATTATGGAGAAAGTATATGCCTATTGTGAGGGGGCTATTGACTGGCAGCAAGTAGGGGAAGCAATTGGCAAAACAAGTCATATTTTGGCTTTGGAGTTAAACCAGCATGCCTATTCAGGTTTGGTTTACTCTGTTTTGGTAACTATGCTGATTTTCAGTATTTCCACCATTAACTGTCAGTTGCATCTTCTTCTCTTTCGGCTGTTCCTGTTAGGGGTCGCCACAGTGGATTATCTGTTTCCATTTCTTCCTGTCCTCTGCATATTGCTCAGTCACACCACCCACCTGCATGTCCTCTCTCGCCACACCCATAAACCATAACTTAGGCCTTCCTCTTTTCCTGTTACCTGGCAGCTCCATCCTTAGCATCCTTTTCCCAATATATCCATCATCTGTCCTCAGTACATGTCCAAACCAACACAATCTCACCTCTCTGACTTTGTCTCCAAACCGTCCAACCTGAGCTGACCCTCTAATATACTGATTCCTAATCCTGTCCATCCTTGTCACACCCAGTGCAAATCTTAACATCTTTAACTCTGCCAGTTCCAGCTCTGACTCCTGCCTTTTTGTCAATGACACCGTCTCCAACCCATACAACATAGCTGGTCTCACTACCTTCTTGTAGACCTTCCCTTTCACTCTTACTGGTACCCGTCTGTCACAAATCACTCCTGACACTCTTCTCCACCCATTCCATCCTGCCTGTACTCTATTCTTTACTGCTCTTCCTCTCTCATCATTACTCTGAACTGTTGATCCCAAGTACATAAACTCATCCACCTTTGCCAACTCTACTCCCTGCTTCCTCACCATTCCTCTATCCTCCCTCTCATTCACACACACATATTCCGTCTTAGTCCTGCTGACCTTCATTCCTCTCCTCTCTAGAGCATATCTCCACCTCTTCAGGGTCTCCTCAACCTGATCCCTACTCTCACTACAGATCACACACAATGTCATCTGCAAACATCATAGTCCATGGGGCCTCCAGTCTGATCTCGTCTGACAACCTGTCCATCACCATTCCAAATAAGAAAGGGCTCAGAGCTGATCCTTGATGTAATCCCACCTCCTCCTTAATACCACAACTCCTTTCTAGACACCCTACCATATGTTTTCTCCAAGTCCACAAAGACACAATGCAACTCCTTCTGACATTTCTTATATTTCTCCATCAACAGTCTCAGAGCACACATTGCATCTGTAGTGCTCTTTCCCAGCATGAAACCATACTGCTGTTCGCTAATCATCACCTCCCTTCTTAACCTAGCTTTCACTACTCTTTCCCATAACTTCAAGCTGTGACTGATTAGTTTTATCCCTAAGTAGTTACTACAACTATGCACATCACCCTTATTCTTAAAAATAGGCACCAAAACACTTTTTCTCCACTACTCAGGCATCATCTGACTTTCCAAGATTTCATTAAACAATCTGGTTAAGAACTCCACTGCCATTCCTCCTAAGCACCTCCATGCTTCCACTGGTATGTCATCTGGACCAACAGCCTTTCTATTCTTCATCCTCTTCATAGCTGTCTGTACGTCCTCCTTGCTAATCTGTTTCATTTCCTGATTCACTATCCTCACATCATCCAACCTTCTCTCTCTCTCATTCTCTTCATTCATCAGCCCCTCAAAATACTCTTTCCATCTGCTCAACAAACTCTCCTCACTTGTGAGTATGTTTCCCTCACTATCCTTTATCACCCTTATCAACTGTCAGTTGCATAAAGTAATATATTTTACATTTGGTTTCAATGAATGTAGGACATTGATAAATATGAATATCAGGCTAACAGATACTTTTTTATTATTATTATTTTAGATCAAATTTAATTGTTTTAGACAACTCTAGCTTGAAACCCTATTTAGCCCATTGGCTATGCTTTCTGTTTTCTGATGAAAAGATTGAGTCATTTTCTTTGTCACTAGGTTAAGATCACGATGTCTTGTGTCAGTCATCATCCTTTTATCTAATTATGATTACTAGATAAAAAAGATATCTACTTTGTATTGTTCTTATTAGCTGTCAGTTCCCTATTCATCAGCCACATCTGCAAGTTATTAAATTATAATTGTATGAAGAGACACCAGAATCCACATTTTGACCGAAAGAAAAAATTGTTAAAGCAAATGCTGATAGCACATTTTAAAAAAAAAATGAAATGTATTCTCATCTGAGTTCAAAATAGCCACTGTTCTGTGAGCACTGCTATCACCTAGCTCTCTGATATACCCTGGATTAATACAAACCCAGAAGGCAATGCAGAACTAATAATACAGAAATAACTGGAGATATTTACTGCTAATTTCATCCAGCAAACAAAAGAGGAAGAAATAGTGACAGATTCAGCTCAGAAACAGCAGGATTAACTAAGATTTCTGAATAACAGCTTAATCCATGTGCTACTAAGGCCCTGCATCTGACTACAAGATTGGTAAAACACTATACAGCACGATGTCAAAAGAGGAAAGTAATATGGAAATAACAACAACTAAGACCAAATTCTCAGTACTAGCCTCACCTGAGAAAGACACAACTTCAAAAAGACAAAAGACAACTAAACAAACTGACAACTCTAAAACTACAAATAAATCCAAGACAGACCAGCAAGCTAATCTGGAAGACAAAAACTGCCTTATTACCTATCCAGCAAGCAATAAAGGACTTATCATTACAATTTCAAACCTTAGGTGACTCATTCAGCCAAATAATATCCAGAATGGAAAAATCCGAGTCCAAAATAATAGAAAATGAAATAAAAATAGACTCTATTTCTTAAAGAACTGATGCCCATGACAAAGAAATACAAAACTTACAAGCAAAAATAACAGACCTAGAAGCAGGATCTTGAAGGAACAATTTCATCATCAGAGGAATACCTGAAACTGTACCTCATAACAATCTAATACCAACAATCAAGCAAATAATAAATTCCCTGCTAGAGGAACCTGAAGAAATGCAGCAAATAACAATAGAGAGAGCCCACAGAGCCCTGAGGGAAATCTAAACACCACTGAAACCAAGACCTGTCTATATTAAAATATTAAACTACCAAGATGTAAATAAAATCATACTGGCAGCAAAGAAAAAAGGCACACTCACCTGGAATAATAATAAAATCTCCTTTGCTCAAGACCTCAAAATACAAATAAGACAAGCAAGACAACTACTATCTCCATACTGCAGGCTCCTAATAGAAAAAAAAAATCAAATTCCAGATGAAATATCCAAATCATTTAATCTTCTACATCAACGAGGTTAAATATAAGGTCACTAATCCCAAAGATGCAAAAGAGACATTCCTGGCAGTTTTCAAGCAAATTCCACCTTCAGAAATGAAATAAATCCACAAAAATCCATAATCCAAAAATCCAAAATAAATCCACCAGAGCTTTGGCCGGCTAAGATCTAGTTGTATTCAACTGGATGTATACGAGAATTTAAGTACCTTTTATCTGCACTTTTTCCAAATAATACAGCATTTTAATTTATTTATTTGTGTTGCATTGAATATTAACTGAACTGGAAGTTTTGACTCTGTTTTTTCAGTTAGTGCTTGTTAAATTTCATTGCCTGTTAAAATTCCTGCATAGACAGTAATTGCAGTCAGGGGTAGTCTCATTCATTGATATTCTGTTACTGCCTATTTAAGTGGTACATTTTGGAATATTTTCTGCTTAAAACCTGAGCCTTGGCTGGCTAAGATCTAGCTGTATTCAGCTGGATGTATAAGAGAATTTAAGTACCTTTTATCTACTCTTTTTTCAAATAATATAGCATTTTAATTGATTTATTTGTGTTGAATTGAATATTAACTGAACCGGAAGTTTTGATTCTGTTTTTTCAGTTAGTTTTCCACCCACCCTCCCTGGTTTTGTTTTGATGTTAATCTTGGTGGATTTGAAACTGCCCGCACCTCTTGTAAATTTGTGTTTGGATACTCCTTCTGGGCCCATCTCATTTGCTCACTCAGCTGAGTGCAGTGAGATTATATTCTGATTTCAGGCACTCCTACTGTGTACAAAGAGAGCATCTGGGAAAGAAAAAAAAATTAAGCTTGTTTCCTGCCTTTCCTGTAAGTGGTCTAGGCTGTTAGTAGGCTTCTGAGCCCCCAAGCCTTTCTGTGTTGGAGGGAAGCATTCTAGCTTAATTTTGATTCTTAAAACTAGCCAGTTTTCTAGTTTCAGCACTCAAATCTGTTTCTTTGAACTCAGCACTTGTTCAGAACTCATTGGAAGCACTAAATAAGCTGCAAATTACTACAGCACTCAACTTTCCTCACTTGTCTAGAGGAAAGCAGTTTTTAGTACTTAATAAATAAGCACCTATCCAGGCATGTCTAAGGGTCAGCTCCCAGTGATTTCTCCTGTCGACCTGATGAATCTGGGCATTACGGGGCAATTCAGCAATTGCCTCATGTACACAGACAACCCTCTTCTCATACCACCCAACACTACAACCTGTGAGAGATACACTTATATAGCCAAACTGGAAGCAAAGCTCTCTTCACCCAAGACTGGACTAGACAGTCAAGAGGAGAAGGTAAACACTTGCACCACACCACTCTCATCACATAGTCCCTCAAAACATACACCACCAAAACACACACATAGAAACACAAAACACACACCTACATTTGTGGAGGCTCTTAATAAAAACCTACCCAAGCATCAGGGACCTCCAAAGTAGAAACACAAACAAACTCCACCTCCCAACCCAACCCAATGACACATAGCCCACAAACTCAGTGTGCCACTCAACCATAGCCCATAAGGCATAACAACATACCCAACACTCTAGTCATAGGTGACACTATAGTCAGGCACACTGATGTTCCACTCACCAGACTAAACAAGGAGAAAGTTACTGTCAGGTGCCAGGATCTGCCACATAACACATGCACTCAGGTCACTCCACAACAAGTACAAATATGACACTGTCATTGTCCATGTTGGTGTGAATGACCTGAGACGTACCTCCCTGGACTATATGAAAAGAGACATGGAGGAGCTCTATGATCTTGTAGCCCAGGCAGGTATGACCCTATCCCTGAGTAGCATCCTGCCATCACCCAGAATGATACCACAGTACAAGGACATAATGATTGACTTCAACAATTGGCTAAGCTTCTGGTGTCATTCTAAGGGGATCCAGTATTTGTCTGCCTGGGACGACATGATCGACAAACCATGATGCTTTGCCAGAGATGGCCTGCACCTGTCACCCTTGGGATTCTGGATACTGGCTAAGGTTCTTGTCACCCCTATAGTGCCTTTTTAGGCAAGGTTCAAATGACAAATTCACCACGTAACAGGTACAAGCAAGCAAAATCTGAGGGTAATGCTACTCAATGCTAGAAGTCTAAACCTCAAAATGCACTCAGTCAAGGCACTACTTAAAATGGAGAACATCGACATCTGTGCAGTGACAGAGACCTGGTTCAAAGCTCCAGATAGCACACTTGTGTTACCAGGCTATAATTCATACCGCACCTTTTGGCCACCTAACCCGAAACAAAGCACTAAAGGTGGAGGTGTGTCCATATTCATTAAAGATATCCACACCTCCAGGCTAGTTGCACAGCATAATGCATCCGAGATTATCCAAGTGCAACTAACTCTGGGCAAGACCGCAATCCAAATTGTAGCTTCCTACAGATCCCCCACCATGCCCCAAGATTCCCACTCTTCATTTCTTGCAACACTGGAAAGTATTAGGGTACAACCCAATACTCTAATAATGGGCAATTTCAACTACCCCACTATTAACTGGGAAAACTACTCATGTCCCAAGTCTTTTGCTCAACGTTTTCTGGAATTCATGCATTCCAAAGCCTTGGATCAACTTATTTACACCCCTACCAGGGGCAGCAATATCCTAGACCTGTTCATTACCAACATGGGCAACCGATATTCCACACCAGAGGTCAATTCCTTGTTGGTCAGATCCGACCACAAGCTAATCACCCTAGACATCCACATCCCACCCCCCTCACCCCCAATTAGGGAAACCACCGTAAAATAACTTCCCCAAAGCCAAGTTCACACTTCTTAAGACAGAAGTGGCAAACTTCATGACACCCATGCAGACTGACAATAGAGGTATGACTGCTGAATCCTACACAAATGCACTTTATAAGCACTTACAGGAGTGCATGGATCATGCTATCCCTAATAGAACCAAGATGCTATTCTCCAAAAAAAGGAAGCCAATCTGGTGGTCCTCTGCCATAAACAAACTCTACAACAGAAGTAAGAAACTGTTGCAAAAAAGAGTAAAATCCCATGTTTGGAGGAACTCCCTGGTCAACCTCAGTAAGAAGCTGAGATCCCTCATAAAATCCTCCAAAGCTAGTTATGAAAACAAAATTGCCACTGACTCTAAAGACAACCACAAAGCATTATATAGCTATGTCAAGAATCTCAATGGCAACACTCAGATCTGCTCTGAGTTACAGCACAATGGCACTAAATATACAGATCCAACTGATATTGCCAACATCCTGGCAGATAGGTTCAGTGCTAACTTTATCCCCCTCTCATCCCCTAGAGGGCCCATCTCTATACCAGAAGAATGCAAAGTTCCTGTAATCACGGCTGCACAGGTAAAAAACACACTCTCCAAAGCCAAGAACACAGCATCCATGAGACCTGACAATATCCCAGGCTGTATTCTACATGGACTACTGAATGAACAGGCACCCTGCCTAAGTACCATGTTCAATAATAGCCTCACCTCAGGCTTTGTGCCCATTGAATGGTGCACCGTGATGGTTATCCCACTCCACAAAGGGGGAGCCATGATGGACCCCGGGAACTACCACCCCATTAGCCTGATGAGCCTGGTCTGCAAGGCCATGGAACGTTTCATCATGGAACTCATAAACAAAGACATTGGTAATCTCCAAACTCTGGACCTTACCCAGTTCAGGTTTGTAAAAGGCAGATCATGTCTCCTAAACCTGATTGACTTCTTTGAAGCAGTCACCAAAGCCATAGATGAGGGTAAGGTGGTTCACACAGCTTATCTAGATCTCGCCAAGGCTTTTGACACCATCCACCACTCTTGAATTATAGATAAGCTCACTAAACTAAGTATAAATCCCTATGTGACAAGATGGGTTGCCAACTGGCTCATGGACAGAACCCACATTGTGAAAGTAGCAGACTCCAAATATGAATTCAGACCAGTGACAAGTGGAGTACCACAGGGTTCAGTCCTGGGTCCTCTCCTGTTTGGTACCTACTTCTCTGAAGTGCAAGCTAACACAGAATGTCTTTGGCTAACAAAGTTTGCAGATGACAGCAAACTAGGAGCCATAATCGAAACTCCTAACGATGTGGACATACTACAAAAGGTCCGCAATGAGACAGATGCCTGGTGTCAAAGCCATGGCCTGAAGCTCAATACCAAAAAGTGTATTGTCATCCCCTTTGGTAAAAACTCTGTACCCATGAAGTACCACATAAGTGGTAGTCTACTTAATGCCAAAAGTGTGATAAGAGACCTTGGGACACAGGTGGACAGTAGTCTCTCCTTTGATAATCACATCGCCACAGTGGTCATGAAATCTTTCTACGTGGCTCACATCATCACAAAAGGTTTCCATCCAGAAAAAAAAGAGGTCATTGTTCCCCTCTCCTCATCACTCAGACCCATTAAAGAGTACAATGCCCCTTTTGGTATGTACCTCACAAGACATCAACAACAACTGGAAAGGCCACAGAAATACCTCACAAAGAGGATTACTGGCCTCAAACAGATGCCCTATGCAGACCGTCTCAAAAAACTCCAGCTTTACTCCATCACATATTGCATACTCAGAGGCGATCTCTGCCTAACATACAAAGCTATGTCAAACCTAGAGCTTTTGGACATGCTCCACTTAAAGAAACTCCAATCCCTCTGAGCTACACACCCTAGGGACCTAAACCTTGTCACCACAATAAATAGAACTTGCTGGAAGGATAGATTCCTGTCCCAAAGACTTTCCATACTCTGGAACAGACTACCTATCTATGTCAAACAGAGCTCCTCATTAGCACTCTTCAATAAAAATCTTGATGATTGGATGGGAAATAGGAAATTCACCCCAGGGATCACTTCTGTGGCTCTGCTCGAATGGGGCACAGGAAAATAATTTTCTTGGGTGGCAAAAGCTAGGGTACCTTTTTGGCTAGGCTTATACAGGCCTTAGGGCTAATAGCCTAGTACCTACCTATGAACCTATGAACCTATGAAAAAATGATAAATGACCCTTGGGTGAAGAAATTACCCCATTCACAAGCACTCTAGTGGGGATCCAACTCGAAAGCTTCCCCTTGCTGTCTAGGCCCTTAAATCTATAATGTGAGCCATGAGGAACACAGGAAAAGGAAGTACAGCCTGGGTAGGAACCAAAAATCAACTGCCATTTCTGATGCACGAATATAGGAAGGAACCACCTCCTGGGACACTGGTCTGCAAAATCGGTCCCCCTATGATTTTGAGGGCTTCATTAAGAAGAACAGTCAAACAAAATGGATCTCAGCAAGCTCCAAAAAATGTTACTGCCCAAAAAACAAAAATTGATCTGCACCAGCTAAAAGAAGAAAGCTGCACCATATATGTCAACCAGCCTGCAAGCAAAACCTTGAAGAAATAAGGTACTGTTGAACTGAACCATTTACTAAAACAGTACACCCAGTACTGTGAAGGTGAATGAAAATCCAGCCTTAAATAATAGGCAAGAAATAAACTGTCAGAAACAGGCTAGCTCATAGATTAATATTGGAAAAAAAAAGGAAAAAGGAAAATAAATGTTAAATGTTTTATGTAAATACTAGAAATGTGTTAAAAGATCCTGGAGGGAAGTAATCTCAGGAAAATAGTAAAATAACATAACAATCATAGGATAATGTAAATATAGCCTTAATATGCTAACTATAGCAGAAGGACTGTTTGGCTAGCTTTTTTTTTTTTTTCTCTATGTATATACCTCATACCCCTGATAAATAGGTGCCAAGTATATATTTTATAACCCACACAGATTTATGTGGAAAAACAAAGAAGGCCGAAATCTGAATAAATAAAGGGTGGAAAAAGAAGTCAAATGAAAGAAAAGTATAAAAATGACAAGATTGATTGTTTAACAATAGTACTATGGTACATATATTGCTATAATTTACTGAGGAATGCATATTAATATGCTGTTTTAAAAAATACTATTAGAAAGAATTAGTCACAAGACAAAACAATACATGCTGTATCTTAAATGCAATACCATAATTGTATAAATAGTATGTTGGAAGAGGCTAAGGACATTAAATAGCAATGTTTGTTGAGGGAACTAGTTTGTTCAGCTTTGTCCGCATTGTATATAGTAACACAGGGCGATACTATGGGTTAAATCTATATCTAAAAAGAAAACACATTCCAAGATTAGACGTAAAGGTAAACCATATAACAAACCTTCATCCCCCCCCCTCCCCCGATTATTCCTGGTCCAGGGATATAGTGGTTAGGCACAGAGTAGGGATGGGAATAAATAGATGCTTTCCTAAACCATCACACAGTAACACATACAAAGATAGCAAAACAAAACTAATATACATGACATATCTAAGGAATACACCTAATAAATAAATGTGGGAAATAGAATCATGGAACGTTAAAGGGCTCCATAACAAGAAAAAGAGAAAACTATTCTTACACCTTACATTGAAAACCACAGCCAACCTCATACTAATACAAGAAACACACTTAACTGCAGAGCAATGGGCAGAAATTAGCAGAAAGAAATGGATAAGTCATATCATAGCTTCAGAGGGGAAAACAAACAGTGCTGGGGTGGCCATAATAATTAAAAACCAATTTAAGGAAAAAATACTTAAAACCAAAGCTGACAAGGAGGGAAGATGGCGTTACGTAACATTTACTAGTCCTACACTACCAAAACCTATAATGGTACTTAATGTTTATGCACCCTGTAATAACTAACAACACTTTCTTATGTCATTATACCCAACCTTAAACTAATTTAAAGATCACTACCTAGTGATTGGAGGTGACTGAAACAAATATCAAAATCCAGAAAAGGATAAATCTAATCTGACCAAATCACATAATAAACAAGCCACATTAGCCCTTAATGAACTCAAACAAGATTTCAAACTATATGACCCTTTTAAATATGGGAACAGTGAAGATAAAACAGAGAAATTCACTTTGCAATGCCACAGAATGTGGTCAAGGATAAACTTCTTCTTAATCTCTGACATATTCATTAACATGGACCCAACAATAACTAGACATACTGGGTTCTTTTCAGATCACTCCAAAATCACATTGAACATTAATTGGGACAAAAATATATATTTAGAGAATAGGGTTCATAATTGGTCATTAAACCCTAATTTACTTTCCAAAATGGATGTAATAAAAGAAACAGAAGCGATATTAAAAATAGCTCTTACAAATATCACTAACTCCCAAGTATCAACTGACATAGAATGGGCTACAACCAAAGCACAAATTAGAGGATTGTTTGTCAAAAAAGCAGCATACTATAAAAAATACAACTGAAAGAGGAGCATACACTGAAAGGGAAAATAGAGCATCTTGAAAAAGAACTAATAATTAACCCCAAGAACCAAACAGAAGCAGAACTTTTAAAACTGCAAAGGGATCTGTATATGTTAGAAACCAGGAACCTATCTTTTTTTGAAGCCAGAATGTTAGCCACTTATGCAGAAGAAGCTCAAATACCATCTAGAGCTCTGGCCAGAATTATCTCCCAACACAAAAATGCCTCCAATATATCAGAAATAAACTACAGAGACAACAACTACACAAAAAGTGAAGACATTATTAAAACATTTGAACAAATATACTCTCAAATATATGGAAAACAAGTACTACAAACCTCAAAGGAAGATAGAACTCTTTTCCTTCAAAAACTGAAATTCCCTAAACTAAATGTAGACCAACAAAAAAAGCTAACTGAACCGATCTCCATCAGTGAAATTATAACAACAATCAAACACTTAAAAGCGCATAAGGCTCCGGGTCCGGATGGACATCAGAATTTTACAAAGAATTTTCCCCCTTGATAGCCAAACTACTATACTATACACTGAATTACATAATAAACTATAAAATAAATTATATCCACTTTAATGCCTCTAAAACCATCTTTATATTATATTAAAAGAACACACAGACCCCAAAAATCCCAACAGCTACAGACCTACCTCCTTCTTAAATATAGATACTGAAATATTTACCTCTATACTTGCAAACAGAATGAAAAATCTGATAGAGAAACCATCTCCCCAGAACAATCTGGTTTTATGCCACATAGACAGACTAGTGACAATACATTAACATTAGAGGCACTAATATCCTATGCTAACCGATACAATATCATCATCTACACAATGGTAGTGGATGCCCACAAGGCATTTTGATAGGGTTAACCTAGAATTCTTACTCCAAGCACTACCCTACTTTAATATACCCAATAACTTCATTCAGATCATCCAAACTCTCTATAGCAACCCATACACATCTCTATATATAAATAACACTTGGTCAAATAGGATTCTAATAAAAAATAGAACAAGACAAGGATGCCCATTATCACCCTTCCTGTTTAACCTATACCTAGAACCACTCTTTCTATACATTAAACAAAACACATACCACAATCCTCCATCAACACACAACTTCAAAATATACCTCACTGCATTTACGGATAATCTGAACATATACTGCAATACACCAAATTCAGATATAAACAAAATAATAGCTGCAATTGAACATTTCTCGACTATGTCTAACTACAAGCTAAACCTCAATAAAACTAATATTTTCCTACTAAAAACACCCAAACTCATCTCACTAATACCATTATTAAACACAATAAAAATAAAAGAAGAAACTAAATACCTGGGAATCACCTTTTTCCAGAATAACAAAGACTTCTACCAACACAATGTAAACCTTAAATGGCAAAACATAATGCAAGACTGTAAAAGATGGAACAACCTAAAACTACCATTCTTGGCCAAAGTATCAATAATCAAAATGAACATTTTACACAGACAATAATATATAATAAATTCTTCAAACAAATTCATACCTTCCTAGCAAAAATTTTATGGGAATCCAAAAAAAAACAGAATCTCCTATCCAAAATTAACACTCCCCAAAAACAAAGGAGGACTAAATTTGCCAGATTTTAAAATGTAGTACTCGATCATTAACACTAACAGAATATTAAGAATAGCTGAACATAACCCATCAATGGAATATTGGTTTCCTCTTTGGGTGACAATCTATTATAGATATATTAAAGCTCTAGGTTTCAATCCCAAAGCACTTCCATTCCTGAAGCAGAAAGAAATACAAACTTATAGAATTATAGAGCCCTTAAAACATTCAATCAACTTAGCGCAAAAACTCTTTCAATTCTTGGACCTTGTACAAGCCATGACAATACTGCAACCCCTTCATAAAAACCCAAATTTAAAAATAAACAATAAGATGCTGGACTTAGTCCCTTTTCCCAAACTGAAAGATAAAACAATCAAAGATATTTATCCCTACCTTAACTGTTCAATACAAGAAATGAGGACTAACTTAAACCTCTCTAAATCACACATAATAATCCTAAGACAAATCAAAGAAATGTATTCCAGTTACCTCCAAAATGCTACTATGACCAATAGTGACATAAAAACTTGTAGCAGGTTTTGGAATACTATTATCACAACAAAGAAAACTATTACCAATTCATATAAAATGATAAATGAAATCAAATACCAGAAAGACCTCCTCTACTCTGACTGCTGGAGAAAAATTAAACCATCCATAAATGATCAGCAAATAAGCCAGGCAATCAATCTAACACTGAAGAATTTACCCCTCAAAAAGTTAGCATACACTCAGCTCCTGATCAATAATAATGCATATTTCACACCTGCAATCCTACACAAATTTAATACATCAAAATCACCTTTCTGCCCACACTGTAAGGACCAGCTAGCTGACTTAATCCATGTATTTTGGATATGTAAATGTCTCTATAAACTCTGGAACTCTCTCAAGGTACAATTACAAAAATGGGTTATCAAACATCAACATTAACTTGGGAATTCACTCTATTACACATTCTCCCACCTAACAAACCAAGAAAACAAGCAAATACACTTTTAACAATCTTCCTACTAATGAAACTGTATATAGCTTTTAAATGGCTAGATACAATAAATATCTCTTGGGGGGGGGGGTTTAAACAAGTAACTATACAACACCTTTTAGCTCATACAATAGTAATAGATAAAAGAAACAAAAACATGAAATCCAGAGAAATTTGGGAACAAACCTTTAATATCATATTAGCATAATTCATCACACAGCAACTTAGAAATACACTGCAATGGAACCGAAGAACACATACAATTTCAGATATTAAATAATAACTTGGATATTACAAATGTATATACTGTCTGTATAACTGTGGAATTAACAGTGAAAGCATCTATGTTCATAGTGTAAATATATATGTTGTACGACCTATATCCTGTGGTATTGACATCAATGTATAACACATATATATATATATATATATATATATATATATATATATATATATGTGGTCATGTTGTAAGATGGTTTTTATCTGTGACATTTATTAACGTAAAAAGAAAAAGAAAAATTATTGAAAAAAAGAAATGTAATCTCATCTATCTAAAGAAGAACAAAAAAAAAAAAACAATGCCCCATTACTAACCATGTCACATTACATGATAAGCAGTTTGCTATTAAAGCAAATGATGCAGTGAGTTAGATAAATTCTGCAAATTCATGCAAGATAGGTATGTCTTACCCTGAGCTCAAACTGTTTTGTAAGTTTGGCACAAGGCAAAGAAATCCCTAGGGCCAGATTCCATACAGTTCACAGAAGCTATTTACAGACACTGCAGCACACTGAAAGAAGACTTCAGCATACTTGCTGTGGACACGATTTCAGAGGGCACCCTGAAGGCAGTCCATATATTTAACTATTCAGAGTAGGATAATTATGGATTTTACAAATGTCTGTCTGATTTCAAAACACGTTAACAAAACACAACTTAAAAGCAACAAACTGTCATGATGACTTTGTTTATGGAATCCTCAATGTATCCTTTAAGGACCTCAAGGAATAAAAGCAAATACTAGAGAGCTTGCTGAATTCCATAGCAAAAGACCAAAAAAAAAAAAAAAAAAAAATTATATATATATATTAGATATGAAAATGCAGTCTGCTGTCACACAAGTCTGTGCAGACCCTGCAAGGAAACCCCATCCCCCTTGAAACAAAAGTGTGTCTCAGTTGGGGTGTACCTGGATACAGCACATTCCAGAGATAAATAGGAGATGCTGTGGGAGTGTCACCGACAGCTGACCACAGTATCATGGCAGAATTTTTGGAAGCAATGTGCAAAAATGTGTATGACTACATACACTTTCTGTCCACCCCCATGGAGCAGAGAACTGTAAAGCAACATTTTATGGCATCACAAACTTACCACATTCACTCGGTGCAATAGATTGCACACACATACCTATCAAGACAACAGTACACCATGAAGCAGACCGATACATAAATATAAAGGACTGGCCACCCATCAACTGACAGGTTGTGTGTGCAGCATAATAAACATCATGGCAACACCCCCTGGAAATGTCCATGATGCTGTCAGATGGAGGGAAAGTGGTCTGAGGGATACATTCCAGCAAGGTGAATTACCTGAGAGACTACTACTAGACAAGTACAGGAGCACAGCTAGGATGTCACCTTAGGATACTTCTCACACCACTTGACATTCTGACCAAATGTGTTTTCATTCCCCACAACAGCTGACTGTGGTTATCCACTTGAGAAGAAACTGATGACACCGTACCATGATCCATCCAATACTGCAAAAGAGGCCTATAAAAGAGCAATAACCAGAAATACCATGCAGAATGTGTTCGGTGTACTGAAAGCTAGGTTCGGATATCTGGACACATTCAGGATACACTGTAATATACACCTGAGAAGGCAGCACATACAATAACAGAGTGTGTTTTGCTGTACACCATGCTAACTAGAGCACATGGTAATCTTCCAGCTACAAGTATGGGTAAACTTCAACAGACACAGGTGTAGGCAACCAGGATGCAACCAGAAGTGTAGGCCCAGGCACCACTGCAGTGCCTGACTCAAAACTTTGAGTCATGACAAGCCACATGTACATGAGTACACAATTTAATACTGATGTGCAGTACTTGCCCCACCACAGCAGCACATATTGCATCTAGTGGCAATTACCCACTAGATGTACACAGTGAGCATCAGACATAACACCATAATCATAATATATAACATTATGAACATATGCAAATGTGTCACAAAAGGGACCATCAGTTCAGGTCACAACTGACACAGGTATGCATACACACTCAGAGTGTCGTATCACTGTATGGAAAACAATAAGGGACACTCATCTGTACAAAAAAGGTGTATCTCTACAAGATAATAATGTGAAAATAAAGAAACAACAAAAACATAATGCAGAACATTTAATCGCCACAGAAAAACATATCTCAGTAAAGTAGTAATTTAATACAAGGAGCCAGCTATGTTCATGAGACTATTAGATCCACCCTAATGCAGTCTAGGGTTACCT
This sequence comes from Protopterus annectens, assembly GCF_019279795.1. NCBI lineage: Eukaryota > Metazoa > Chordata > Ceratodontiformes > Protopteridae > Protopterus > Protopterus annectens. The sequence continues at coordinate 486,608,278 of NC_056744.1, forward strand.
CACTGATGTCTCACACCATGGTCTACTCTACCCTATCATGTACAGAAACACATTGCTCAGGTTGATCCACAGAGGAGATTGATGGGGTGACTACATCATGCTGAGGTAAATAGCACGACTGTGAGTTGAAGGCCTGGTTGTGACAGGCAGGATCATAGCAGATGGGCCAGCAGTGGAACTGTGTCCATGTTGGATCATGGACACTGATGATCAATGGGCAATGGTGGTTCTGTGAAGAGATGGCCTACCTCATCCATGTAGCCATTGGCTGAGCATCATCAAGGCATGCAAAACCCTACTTGTACTATGACACTGCTGCTATATCATAGAGACCAGGGTTTCTCCCAGTCACTGCCACAGCTAGCATACAAACATTTTGAGCCACCAATGTCACTATTATCTCATTGTGTCTGCACTCCTGTCCTTCATGCATCACACGTAGTTCGTGTGCCATATGATCTGTGGCATGTACAAGTGCATGGACATTTAGCCAGTGCTGTTGCTGTGACCATTCATTTGCCCTCTGCAGGAGGCAGACACACTCTGATGCCTGGCCATGCCATCTTCATGCCTATGCATACTGTGATGCCCTGTTTCAGGTTGTTGTGGGAACTGTCATCAGCAGTGGTCTCATCTGGGGGTCTGTCATTTTATGGCCTCATACTGTTCAACATTCAATATCTCATCATCCAATGTCCCATCATCATATGAACATCCAGGAAAGTCCCTCTCCACATCTGAGGCTGCAGTTGCAGCAACAGCACTGTCAACATCTTGGATGTACTCTATCAACACTTCGATGTCCTGTATGCCAGGGGCCATGATACTATGCTGAGACACATCTGATACCACATCATTATCAATGAATGGGCTGATGGACAACGCAGATAGCTGATGTGATAAAAGACGATACAGAAAACATGGATCAGGAAAATGTGCTTACATCACATGATAGATAACATCAAAGACATATGCCATATATAATTCACTGCAATGTTACAAAAAATAGTGACTTTACACGAGGTTAAATGTATGTATGTTTTATAGAATCTATATAACAGGGAGTGAACATATAGGTTTCATAGCCAACATACATAACATACATTAGAAATGCAATCAAAACACTCACATGACAACTTCTCATGGGCAGATAATGGTGTTTAAGAGGGATGAACTTCAACTATTGTAGGGGAAAAAAAATCAGAATTAGTGATGACATCATTGCCACCATTAACCATTTGAACACAGTTAAAACATACAGAATGTGTGACATACATGTGATACTCACATGTGCAGTGGATGAGGTCTATGCAGTCTGGCCAAGGAATTTTGAAGAAGGACACAGTATTATTGGAGGAGAACAACAGGAGTAACCGCAATGATACGTATAAACATAATTAATAACACATCACTGGCAGACTCCTGCTTTGGAGAGGTTGTGGGTTGTACTGTCAATAATGCAGAGGGAAAATAAAGAGAAAGACAATGCACTCATGTACTTAGCAAAAACATCACTGACACTATCACATATACAACACAGTAACAGGGGCTGCATATACTCATGAGATGGATGTTGTGCTGGTGTAGAAAAATAATGACATTAACATCATGTTTCAATTGTGTGCTACACATTGATGCAACCTATAAAACTTTTGCAGTAACATACTTGGTCTGTCTGAACTTAAAACTGCACTCATTGGGTCCACACAGGAAGAATCTGTAGAGCAAAATGTTATGGAAATATAACAGTAAACATCAGTGCTGTGCAATGATGCTGATGCAGTAATAGGTGGTGGTCACAGTAACACAGTGTATAGATACTTATCTGCCATTCCCTGGTGTTGTGCTGAAGTGGATGGACCTGTGAATATTAATGCAGACAGCATTATTAATGTCAGTTGGACTGTTCTCTTTGTACTGGGGTTGTATGAACACGTCATTAGACTTACTTTCATCATCCTTAGCTCATGGATGTGTGTGCATAGCTCAAATCTGCTGCTCTAAATATATGTATGCTACAGCAATATGCAGTGAGTGTCTCTATACACTCTATATCAGTCATGTAATGAAAAGAACTACATATATGCTTGGCCTGGAACTCCAGCTTCAATCCCAGCCCTGGATATGTGTTGCTACCCTCTCACTTTATGCAGTGAGGCCAGAAATATTGTGAGGTCATCAGAGGGATCATTGGTGTTCCACAACCGGTTGCATCCCTTGATCTAGCATATCATCTTAATCAGTTGGCTTCATAAAGGTTCATGTCAGAGCAGCATTGTTTATAATCACCACAGGATTTGTTTTGACCTCCAGCCATGTTTATCATGTTGGTGATGTCAGTCCAGATTTCATGTCTTCAAACTGTATTGACAGAACAGCCATGGAATCTCTATCTCTTTTGTCAGAGAGCATCATATATGATGTCATTTTCCTATGGGGAGAAGTTGTCATCACTAGGATGGTTGGCCAACTGAAAGACAGTGATATGTGCATGATCGTATTCCTATGTGAGCCCATTTACGCATTTGAGTCTGTGGACAATATATGTCAACATAGACAGTATGCATTTATATACAGTGCAGAGGTCTGTATAACACTGTCTGTGACAAATACTAATGTGACATATAAAAGGTAACAACAATGCCTTCACACGTAACATTTATAAAATGAATATAACTTGTAATATCCTCAGAGTTTGTGTATGGAATTAGAACCCCTTACACTACATATATGTTGAATGGAGGTCTAAAGACAACAGCATCATGCCACAGAACTATGCATGTATTTTATTTTAAAATATTACACAAACTAACAATTGATCAACTTATGGAAAGAGTCAACAAACCTCAAGATTCATATTGAGCCAAAAGTGATAAAACCTTTGTTAAGAACCATCACTGAAGAAATATCCATAACTGGAAAAGAACATACTATTAACACTTTCTTTAAAACACATCAATGAAGAGATATCAGTAACTGCAACAACATGTTTTTAATAGTTTTGTTTAGAAACATGAATTAAGAAATGTCCATAATTTCAACAGAATATAGTGCATACGGATAGTGTCAGAATCTGAAGGCTTCATAGTTACACCACAGACTGCAAAGAATTACCATTAAGTAAAATGGATGATAAATAAATCTGCCTTTATATATTGTTCACATTTGCAATCTATTTCTATACAACTGCATATGGGAATGAAATCAATTAATTAATTAAAATAACAACATCTGTATGAATAAATGCCAATCAAATATCAAACGTTACTAGTTCTGTTAAAGCTCATATTTTGACTAAACATTAATTTAAACAGGTACCTTTGAGAATGACTGACTTAAAAAAAGTGCCATGAACCTTTCAAAATATCATCAATTTTATTCAAAATGCCTTTCAACTTAGTATCAATAAAAGTTGATAAAATTGTATTTTAGAACAATACCCAGAAACTATTGGTCTTAATGGTGTAGTGTGTATATTCTTATGCAATTTTGGATTTGTATTTTACAGAATCTTTAACATTCAAAAACTCAAATAAGTTGTTATCTAGAATGTCATAAAGTAACACATGCCATGGGATTCATGAAGCTTGCGCCAGGCGCAGGAGTAGCGTCGGCGATCTAACACTGAATATGTCCGCCGAGCGATCCAGGTATGAGCTGTTTCCATGTGCACTACCAGCGTACACCAGAGGTGCATGTATGCTAATTATCCAATGAGCAGCAGTGTAGCATGCAAATGAAGGTATATAGTGATTCATGAAGTGTTGCAGGCATAGCGTAAGCATGCAGAAATGTAAACCAAAAAAAGGTTTACATTTTTTCAAACATAAAATCGGAGCATGAAAGCGGACCAAACTTACGTATTATAATGTTAATATATGCCAATGGCTAAATATATAGCCAATGGCATAAAAAAACATGCACAACACATAAAAAATAACATTTAATGTAATAGACACACTAACGCAAAATAAAATCGCAGTGCATCAGTGCTCAAATGGAATCACAGTGAAAATATATTTATATGAGGTGTGGCCTGGAGATAAACATGACATCAAGAGAGGGGTGCGCCACCTTAGCTGTAAGCACACTGGAGCATTGCTAATCCGGGTTGCCTGTTGCTAAGCAAAGCCTAAGGATAGGGGTGTGGAAGTAGCCATAGCTTTGCTTAGCTGAGAGCACACAAGGTAACCGAAAGTGCATGTGAACGTGGATGAAAACGCACTCGAACCCGCTAAACAGCTGTGCGCGGCGCGCACCATAGCTGAAACAGGAAGGATATGGGAAGACAATAAGGAAATGATGCAGCATGGTAATTGGAGTACAAATGAGTAATTAACACCTAGGAACTCACAGTGGGCCATTAACAACAGCTTATAAGGCTGCTAGCAGCTATCTGCAGAACAGAAAAGGGGAGGTGCTGTACTGCAAAAAAAAGAGAACTGTCACAGCAGAACAAAGCAAACTTGCAGTAGATCAGCTACATAACACATTTCACAACACAATCCTGGGTTGGGAAAGTACAAATCAAGAAAGCAGGCAGTTGGATGCATGCCTGACAATGAGAGGGGAATTGGGTTGAAAAGTGAAGTAAAGGGCAATAGATAAATCATGGCAGCCAAGTGTAAGTCAACACCAAAGGCTCCAAAATAGCAGTACCCACTGTAAAACCCATAATAAAGATACCCTGCAGCTAGAATTACACATACACACCCAATTATACCAGCAGCATCAATTGCACAATAGTATAAAGTGTGAAAGCCCCACACACACACTTGTGTATTCCCAAACACTCAGCACCACTGGTGTATACAGACGGGGAACTTTTAATATGTGTATGTTAGGGGCTGCCATAGCTTTGATTTACCAGCATGTGTTGGAGATTGATGGTGGTGTGGAGGATGATGCTGGCAACCTTCTCAGGCACTGGAGGAGGAGAAGAGTGTTCAGACCCAGAGTAACCTGCCAGGGGCTACATGATCTGGAGATAGTAGAGCATTACAGGGTGGACAGGTACACCTTACAGCAACTTGTTGAGCTGTGCTGGCCATGCCTCAGAACCAGAAATAACAGAGGGGAACCCATCCCAGTGGACACAAAGGTATGTATAAGCTTGAGATTACTAGCCACAGGTACCTTTCAAAGGCCAACTGGGGATATCATGGGGATCTCATAGGCATCAGCATCCAGGGTACTCCACCAGTTCCTGGATGCCATGTTACCACATGCCAATGAGCACATATACTTCCCTCAAATGCAGGAGGAATTGGCCAGCAATATGCATCTCTTCCACCGTGCTGCAGACTACCCAGAGGTACTGGGTGCAATAGATTGCATGTGCATACGCATCAAGACACCACCTGGTGAGCAGGGTAGGCACAACATAAACCGCAAGGTATATCCCTCCATCAATTGCCAGATCATGTGCAATGCCCAGGGCATTATCATGGATGTGTGTGCTGGCAGCCCTGGAAGTTATCACGACTCCCACATCTGGCATGCCTCACAGCTATATCATGTATTTGCCAGGGGGGACCTCCCATATGGCCACCTGGTAAGGGATGCTGGCTATGCACTGGAACAGTAGATGATGACTCCCATCAGAATTGCACACACAGCCATGCAAGAATGCCATAATGAGGCACATGCAGAAACCAGAATCATCATAGAGTGTGTGTTTGGAATGCTGAAATCATGGTTCCATTGCTTGGTGTTATGGCCCACATGTCTGGTTCTGTGGTATATGGTGGTAGTGCTATTTTGCACTACAGAGCCTTCAGCCAGGTGTTCCTCACTGCACAGATGTCAGTACTCCCCATTGTTGGCTCTACAGTGAGCAGCTGTGAGTATGGACGCTACACATCTAACACTAGTTAACATAAGCATACAATGCAGTTGGCCTCTAGGTGTCAGTGTGTTATCCTGTGTTTAGGACATTTGCCTTGGAAGGGCACTATATGGGTGAATCATGGATGCATGTGATATGTGTCAAAAGCCTGTCTACTGTCAGTCATGTCATCCCAGAATGACAAACACTGGACAACCTCATAATTACAGCAGGACATTGGCTCATTGTGTTGGTCAAGCAGTTGCCACTCCTAGCAAGGCTCATTGTGTTGGTCAAGCAGTTGTCACTCCTAGCAAGACATCACTGCAAGTGGTGGTATTGTGCTTGGTATAGGATGGTACACCTAAAGTGACGGACAGCAGCAGATGTGTATAAGACCAGCGTCAGATATATGTAGAGCAGTGTTCCTGCTAACAATAACAACTACTAACACCAGAATCCATTACAAAGTGTTCTTTATATCTAACTTTAATAGCATGGCCACTGTGGCCTTCTGTATTTAGAATCAGAGTGCATCCCAGACAGCCCTGTGCTACTAAGTGTATGAGCATGCCCAGTATAACCTTGTGTAGATGGACACATAGTGCATTCCAAACAGCCCTGTGCTACTAAGTGTGTGAGCATGCTAATTGGCACCTTGTGTTGGTTATATGCCTCTATGTGTATGGGCATGGCCATTGTAACCCTGTATAGGGATAGTAGTCATCCATTCCACAGATGGGCCTACTTCAGGTCAGGATGGATTTCTACTTTAAACACACAGGTTCACAGGTATGTACATCTTAACTGCCAGCATCCCTGTTGATGTCCGCATTACTAGAAGGTCATAATGACAGCCTTGAAATGTGTAGTCTGTGTGGCGCGACTTGTAACTATGTAGTATTGTAATAGTGATCTGTAGATAAGCAGGTGTTCTGTTCCCACCATTGGCGTGTGTGTTTGTCTCCATCTGCCTGAGGACTGAATAATGCCTTTAGACTGCTCACACTCCATACAATTCCTATACCCACCTTTGGCAAGGCTGATGATGTCACCCACCTACAAATACACCTCTGGGAGTGCTATGTCCCACTAATCTTGGTACTGCATTCTGTAACTGCATAATGTTGTAGTGTAATAAAGTAGTTAGGTTGGTGTTCTAATCCCAGACTTGCCAATTGTGTGTGTGTGTGTGTGTGTGTGTGTGTGTGTGTGTGTGTGTGTGTGTGTGTGTGTGTTCATCCCCATCTGCCCGAGGAATGAATAATGCTTTTAGACTGCTCACACTCCATGCATTTCCTGCACCCACCTTTAGCAAGGCTGACGATGTCACCCACCTACAAATACAACTCTTGGAGTGCTGTGTTCCAGTAATCTTGGTAGCACGTTCTATAACTGCATAATGCTATAGTGTAATAAAGTAGTTAGGTCGGTGTTCTAATCCCAGACTTGTGTGTGTGTGTGTGTGTGTGTGTGTGTGTGTGTGTGTGTGTGTGTGTGTGTGTGTGCGTGTGTGTGTTCATCTGCCTGAGGACTGAATAATGATTTTAGACTGCTCACACTCCATACAATTCCTATACCCACCTTTGGCAAGGCTGATGATGTCACCCACCTACACATACACCTCTGGGAGTGCTGTGTTCCAGTAATCTCGGTAATGCATTCTGTAACTGCATAATGCTGTAGTGTAATAAAGTAGTTAGGTCGGTGTTCTAATCCCAGACTTGCCAAATGTGTGTGTTTGCCCCCGTCTGCCTGAGGACTGAATAATGCTTTTAGACTGCTCACACTCCATACAATTCCTATACCCACCTTTGGCAAGACTAATGATGTCACCCACCTAGAAATACACCTCTGGGAGTATTGCAACCCAGTAATCTGGGTAGCGCATTCTGTAACTGCGTAATGCTGCAGTGTGCTAATGTAGTTAGGTCGGTGTTCTAATCCCAGACATGCCAGGTGTGTGTGTGTGTGTGTGTGTGTGTGTGTGTGTGTGTGTGTGTGTGTGTGTGTGTGTGTGTGTGTGTGTGTCTGCGTGAGACAAGTACAGTGCTTTGTAGAGTATGCACTCTCTGTACAAATCACATGACCACCTTTGTCAATCCTGCTGTTGTCACCCACCTAGGTCTACACTTGTAGGTGTGCACCCAGTATTTGTCATAGCACGTGCCCTAAAAGCATATTTATGCAGTGTGATACAGTAGGTAGGGGTTTGTATACAGGACATGGTAAGTGTGTGTTTGTCTGTCAGAACCTGTGTAGAGGTGGCTGTGAGTGTCTTACCATTGGACATGTTGGGGAGCGGATTTTGTAGTTTTCCTATATGGTGTCCGTCTTATGACACATTGGCCACCTCATGAGGAGTACAGCTGTCAGTCAGCCACGGGGCTGTGTTGGCAAGCCATACCCCTACATCTGGCAAAAGGCCAGGTGAACAACATATGCAACTCTACTAGCACCCAGTATATGTCCTGCACCCATGTGCCATGCACAAACACAGTTGCCTAGGATATCTCGCTATGTTGCTAGTACCATGCACACTGATGACAGATAGTAGGCATGGTGTGAATGCAGTGGCCTGCAGAGGACATGGCACCCTGTACAGCGGTATAATAGGCACACATTTGTGGACATTGTGCCTTCACTATGTTCCCCACTGGATGCCTGCAACATATGTGGTGCCATCAAATGTGATCCACAGAGGCCATACAATGCCATACACATGTGCCCTGTATGGACCAATGCCACTGACACCAGGGAATACCAGTATCATACTATCAATGCAGGTGCAGGGTCGACCTGCTCACTATAAGCAGGTTTTGCCACACCAGGACAGTATTGGCATATCGGGGGATAGCAGTCTGTGTACACAACATGTGCCTGCCAAACCAGGTACACCTGTACATGTCACTGTACAGCATTGTGGGACATGCACATCCCAGGCAATATTCATGTGAAGGACTATCAAACACAGACATGGCATGCATTGCAAAGCTAATGCCATACATATTGGTAACCAGGATGTCAGGGCAGATCATGCAGTAGCCATCTGTGTGGGACATTGCAGACACTACACCCCTGCACTGCACACCATTATCGGTTGACACGATGCCAAGGAGTACCCCTCACCCAGCCTTGTACAGCCATCTTGCACAGCCAACCACTACACACCCATGCAGCTATGCATACATGCATGTCAGTACTGTCACCTTGTGTCTGTGTGTGAGTTATGATGCTCCCAACCACAGTCACTCCCAGTATAACCCTTGTTGGCATACCAACAGATGTCAAACACTTTCACATGCTCTAGCTCATAGAACCTCAATATATCCCCTGTGGTGCATGTAGTCCTGTGCATTACTGCAGTGTGGCAAACAAAGTAGTTAGGTTGTGTATTTGTGGTCCTAGCAAAGAGAGTCATTGCGTGTCCATTAGACAGTGTGGTTGTGGTGACAATGGCATCCATTCACATGGACAGGCATGTGTGCCACACCCACTGTATGTCTACTATATCTCTGTTGCAGATGTCTCTCACTTACACACATATTTTCTTACAGCACAGCAACATGTTGGCTTTGTAGCACATGTAGTAATGTCATGCACATGTAATAGTAATGACTAGTCAGTCAGGGGTTTGACCCCTGTACTGTTAGATGTGTGGCAGACGATGCTTAGGGTTAGGTCTCCAAGCCCTTCTCTGGTGTACATTGCCTTTCCCACCCACACACTCTCTGATGGATGTGGAGGTGTACACCTGCTTAGCAGCAGCATGTGTATTGTAAGTGATGGACATGATCAGGTGATGGCCTCTGCACATATTGCAGTCCTCCTCTAGCTGATTGCATGTGGGACAGTTGTGGTGGTGTTTCCATAGCCATTTGCACGATAAACACAGTACACTATCTAAGAAAACATGTTGGTATTTCGTCATGTCAGTCACTGTGAGTGGTACCTGGATGTGGTGCTCTGAAATGGCATCACATATGATATCTGGATGTGCCTCAAACATCATACACAGTGGTAAATAGCCTAAAGACAAGAGGGTGATGTGCCACACATGACTACAGCATGTAAGTGTAGCGATGCTGCATTGAGACTACTGCTTGTTTAACATGTTGTATGTGGTAATGGCTATTCTGCATGTTTTAATACAAACATGACAGTACTCGGTTCATGAGGGACCCCCATCTGTAGGGCCATCTGTGAACTGGTTAGTGTGTGGAACCATTTGTTTCCTGTGTTACACACTGGACACACATCTGTGCACAGCAGGAGCATAGTGTGAGGATTGCAGACAGTACATGATGATAGGGATGTGTTACTGCCATTGCATCCCTGACTGGACATATGTCACATGAAACAGTGGTATGACAGACACTGTCTGGGGTTCCCAGTGACAAGCCAATAATGGGAAACTGTTTTTAGCTGCGGTCACAAGTCTACTACACATTGTATAGATGGCATGCAGTATATATGCATGTGTTGTGCTCCCTCTGCAAATGTATACCATCTGTTGTGTTGGGTTGATGGTGATATCTGTGCATACTATTGTAGGTAATCCTGTATGCTGTTGTTTATCACTAAGCCATATGTCTGTTTAAACTACAACACCATAGGCTGAATGGGTTGGGAGGTCCCGGCAGAACCTCCTGTCCCATTTCAGCTGACCATGGCACCGGGCACCAGCACATCTGGGGCCCAGCCTTGGTCATCAACCTCTATTGGCTCTGCACCACCTTCTGGTGGTACCACCACTGAGGATGGGGCATGTCCCCCCTGGGAACAGGACCAGACAGGTATATGTCTGCTGTCGTGCGGTCCCGGACGTGTTGCGTTGGGGGCTCACTAAGGGGTACTGAAGCAAGATACACAAGCTCAAGGGCAGAGTGTCACATTTACAGGGTGATGCTGCCCCTCCTGGATAGCCCCCAGCACTGCCTCCTTTGCAGCTGTTTAGGTGCAGTGGTGGCTGCCCATGGCTGGGGACCTCTGTCCCACTGTTCCCATGGACTTGTGAATGCTGAACACCCATCCCAGTTTGAGGTGTATCCCCCCCACAAGTGTCATATACCAACCCTGTATGCTGTCTTGTCTGTGATCCTACCCTACCTATCCTCCACAGCCATACCTACATTCCTCCCCCCACATCCGACCCTCACTCTATGGAAACATAAGGCCAATCGGCTCCTAGGACAACATCTGCCCTATACATAGCTGTCCATTTCACACATGTGCCCACTGGACACATGTACCCTTGTAATATGCATCACAACATCCCTCAGGCGCATGATCCTGGTATGCACATCACTCCTAAATGGTCCAGGTAGATGTGATGAGGACGACCCCATTGTACACACAGCACTACCAGTCCCTCTATGGTTACCTCATTCACCTTTATCATGATGAGGATGTTGCACACAGCACCTTGCATGAGTACTGTTCACACATAATGATTGGACAGGTACTGTTGTGTTAATGTACATAACATGCACAGGGTGATGTATACGGCCAATGTACAACTGTTTGCGTGTATGAATGATACATGTCTGTCTGAGGGACACTTGAGATTACATAGAACACCACTACATAATATAGGCATCTCTGGTGTTTCCCATTTCATTCATTTGTAATGCTTTGTTGCCACATGGTATGTTCCTGATATATCTCTATATATGTATGTACCTATATGTTGGACATAACCACTCGCATATGCAGCTACATGATGGGATACATTCATATACTGTTGAATGACTGCACTGTATGATATGCTTGTGGTACTGTCCGTTGTCTGTATATCTGCCATGGCGTATTGGTAAATCACATTAGCTATGTGTGCAGGGTCCTGGTTCCGAGCCTTGCAGAGTACGTTTATTTGGTCGCAGGGCAGAACAAGGCCATTGGATATGGAGGCAGTAAGACACATTAAAGCAGTTGTGAGCAGGTGTGTGTGGGTTTGCGCAGTGTTAAGCAATGCTAACCTCTGGTTACAGCTTCTTACACTCGGTTAGCTTCTACATTGCTTTACCAGTACAATACTTGCATACTGGTAGCCAAACAGGCTTACATCCACTCTCTCCCGCACTTGCAAATGCACTGACATTGGGCTTGCATCTGGCACTCACACCCCTGGGTGGGAGCTATTACCACAATATTACCTTGTGATGCTTATTACATCGGATTACATGCCTACAGTATCGGGAATGGCTGCCCATTAGGCAACCACATGCCGTTTGACTGTACGGAATCTGCAGCCTGTCCAGTGATATATTCATATTATTTGTGTGCTCCTCTTACAATCTGCTCCCATCTGCCTGATACATTCAAACCGGGACTCTTCAATACAGACAAGTAATTGGGTTTTGGGATCCACATCCGTCAGCTGAGTCATGCTACCGCATACCTATTATAGGGTTGCCACCTTTTCAATTGCCCAAGGTGGGACTATTATGTAGAAACATCAGATTCTGCATGGCAAAACATACCCACAGCCAGTACAAAGGAAAGAACTTCACTGTTTTGCCTAAATAAAAGCTTATTCTTATAGCATTATAGTTGCTTATTCTGTTTCTTATAACATTTAGGTGTTCCAGATACAAAATAATTGTTTTATGCAACTACTACAGACAATATAGGAAATCTTTGTCCTAAAATCTCAGGACATTTGCCATATTTTCAATTATTTTGCATGACACAAC